>NW_025533495.1:77500-377500 GCF_020615455.1 Coregonus clupeaformis | reverse complement strand
GTATTACATTGTTATGTTTTTATTGTATGGGAAAAATATGCTACATGTTGCAGTAGGCCTTTGTAGAATATTATATAACGTCTAATCCTGAATGCTGATTGGTTATAATATAAAACATATCCTTACATTCATTTTATGTACTTCTAAATATACAACTATTCAAAATAAGTAACAAAATATTCTTAAGACATGACTGCATTCAATCAAGCAATATATATTTTTTTAGATGGTATTTATTTAGATTGATAACAACCCAGTAGATGAATCTGATGCGTATGCTAAAGGAGATGCCCAACAACGTCCCCTACTTAAGTCCGAACGGGTCTATAATGCAGTGCCTTCAGAAAGTATTCACACCCCTTGAATTTTTCCACATTTTGTTGTTACACAGCCTGAATTAAAAATGGATTAAATTGAGATTTTGTGTCACTGGCCTACACACAATACTCCATAACGTCAAAGTGGAATAATGTTTTTAGGAAATTAATTAAAAATGAAAAGCTGAAATGTCTTGAGTCAACAAGTATTCAACCCCTTTGTTATGGCAAGCCTAAATGAGTTCAGGAGTAAAAATGTGCTTAACATGGACTCACCTGTGTGCAATAATAGTGTTTAACAGGATTTCTGAATGACAACCTCATCTCTGTATACCACATATAAAATTATCTGTAAGGTCCCTCAGTCGAGCAGTGAATTTCAAACACAAATTCAACCACAAAGACCAGGGAGGTTTTCCAAAGCCTGCAAAGAAGGGCACCTATTAGTAGATGGGTAAAAATAAAATAAAAGCAGAATATTTCTTTGAGCGTGGTGAAGTATTAATTAACTTTGGATGGTGTGTCACTACAAAGATACAGGCGTCCTTCTTAACTCAGTTGCCGGTGAGGAAGGAAACCGCTCAGGGGATTTCACCACGAGGCCAATGGTGACTTTAAAACAGTTAGAGTTGAATGGCTGTGATAAGAGAACACTGAGGATGGATCAACAACATTGTAGTTACTCCATAATACTAACCTAATTGACAGAGTGAAAAGAAGCCTGTACAGAATACATTCGCATTTCAGTCATTTAGCAGACGCTATGGTCCCCGTGGAATCAAACCCACAACCCTGGCGTTGCAAGCACCTTGCTCTACCAACTGAGCCACACGGGACACAAATATTACAAAACATCCTGTTTGCAATAAAGCACTGAAGTAAAACTGCTAAAAAATGTACTTTATGTCCTGAAAAAAGTGTTATGTTTGGGGCAAAGCCAACACAACACATCACTGAGTGCCACTGTTTTCTTGGTGGTGGCTGCATCATGTTATGGGTCTGCTTGTCATCGACAAGGACTAGGGAGTTCTGGGGGGGATAAAAAGAAACTGAATAGAGCTAGCACAGGCAAATTCCTAGAGGAAAACCTGGTTCAGTCTGCTTTCCAACAGACATTGGGAGACAAATTCACTTTTCAGCAGGACAATAACCTAAAATACAAGGCAAAATATACACTGGAGTTGCTTACCAAGACGACATTGAATGTTCCTGAGTGGCTTAAAATCTATTGAAAATCTATGTCAAGACCTGGAAATGGCTGTCTTGCAATGACCAACAACCAACTTGACAGAGCTGTGTATCGACTAAGGGGTGTGAATACGTATCTACATTTGATATTTCTGTATTTCTTTTTCAATACATTTGCAAACATTAAAAAAACTTGTTTTCACTTTGTTATTGTGGGATATTGTGTGTAGCTCTGCTCTGCTCACCCAACACACCTGTGCAGGATTACTAATCAACACACCTGCAAGACATTCCCTAATCAAATGACTGGCTCAACCTCACTCAGGTGGAGCAGTTAGGAAGACAGCCACAGCAGGCCTACTCTCCCACTTAAACTGTGTTTTGCTTTCCTTCCACTGACTCCTCAGGAGAGTTCTGGACTCTGCCAGTGAGGCCACGCCACCACAAGAGACTACAGGTGGCCGCCATCTTTAACCCCGCTCCTGCCTGAACGTCTTGTGGACTAGGCGCCCAGTTAACCCCCTCCTGCCTGAACGTCTTGTGGACTAGAGCGCCGGTTAACCCCCTCCTGCCTGAACGTCTTGTGGACTGGCGCCCGGTTAACCCCCTCCTGCCTGAACGTCTTGTGGACTAGCGCGCCAGTTAACACCATCCTGCCTGAACGTCTTGTGGACTGGGCGCCGGTTAACCCCCTCCTGCCTGAACGTCTTGTGGACTAGAGCGCCAGTTAACCCCCTCCTGCCTGAACGTCTTGTGTACTAGAGCGCCAGTTAACCCCCTCCTGCCTGAACGTCTTGTGGACTAGAGCGCCAGTTAACCCCCTCCTGCCTGAACGTCTTGTGGACTAGAGCGCCAGTTAACCCCCTCCTGCCTGAACGTCTTGTGGACTAGGAGAGCCAGTTAACCCCCTCCTGCCTGAACGTCTTGTGGACTAGAGCGCCAGTTAACCCCCTCCTGCCTGAACGTCTTGTGGACTAGAGCGCCCAGTTAACCCCCTCCTGCCTGAACGTCTTGTGGACTAGAGCGCCAGTTAACCCCCTCCTGCCTGAACATCTTGTGGACTAGAGCGCCAGTTAACCCCCTCCTGCCTGAACGTCTTGTGGACTAGGCGCCAGTTAACCCCTCCTGCCTGAACGTCTTGTGGACTAGACACTAAAAGCTAAAGCAAAAGCATCTGAAACTTTTGTTGTGTCCGGCACACCCCACTCTTCCCGATACCACCATTCTCTTCTCTAGCAAATAAAACATCTATCTTCTGAATGAAGCTTGTAACGTCAGTACAGTAGCCTATGCTTCAGAGAGGGGGGGGCAGGTAGCCTAAACACACCCACTGGTAAAGACTTTCAGCTGGCAGGCAGGTAGCCTAAACACACACACTGGTAAAGACTTTCAGCTGGCAGGCAGGTAGCCTAAACACACCCACTGGTAAAGACTTTCAGCTGGCAGGCAGGGGAGCCTAAACACACCCACTGGTAAAGACTTTCAGCTGGCAGGCAGGGAGCCTAAACACACCCACTGGTAAAGACTTTCAGCTGGCAGGCAGGTAGCCTAAACACACCCACTGGTAAAGACTTTCAGCTGGCAGGCAGAAGCTGGAATAAGTTGGAGTGACAGAGTGAGGGCTTTGCATAAGCACTTTATAGCATTTTTTGTGTGACTCGTAAAATAACGTTATTAACCAGTTGTTTTTAAAATAACAGTTCTGTTCTAGAACACTATCGATCACTTTCGTTCCCGGTTCTGTTGCTGTTCCTTGAAAAAAAAATTTCTGGTCTTCGGTTCTGTTGATCTTGCTTCCTCTCGACTGCCTTTAACTTTTTAAGACAATTATTTTCATTGTTAGAGCGGCCAATGGAGTATCTGGTCAATAGATCGGTTTTCATCCAATATTCGAAAGGATTCCATGCGAATGTTCTAAAATCTGCATAAAACAATATGCGCATTTTCCCTCCAGAGATGTTTCCATCAAACTGACTTTTTGTGGATAAAAGGCTGTACATGATAACGTAATTACTTTTGTGGTTAAATTCCCATGTACCACATGAAAAACACAAGTTAAATGGGTTTCCATCGCATCTTCAACTCTACTGATGGTTTTGTCACTAAAGCTGTTGCATTATATAGCAAATGTGCCCACTCTGGCCATGGCACATGCCAACAACTCACAGATACAGTGTGGGTATGGCTATATTGATATTATTTGTATTTCACAAACGGCAGCTAAGCATCGATCATCATGTTAGCTGAATAAGAGCCTTAATATTTATTGGAAAGGAGCATCAAGCTCGTCACCTTGCCTTTCACCAACCTGTGAAGTTCATCGTAACTTATTTCATCTGTAGCCTAAAACTGCATGCTTTCCCGAGTCGTAGTGGGAGGACCACACAACATATCGCGTGACTCCAAGTTTACTTTGATATGATGGTTATAGTGTATTATCAGTGCTTAATTTGATCCGGATCCTGCCCAGAACAGGATCCGGCACCTCTCCGTTTTGGACTGTTTCGTTCCGGAACCTATTTGGCCAGATCCGGTACCTCTCCTGGCATGAAATATAATTGTCACTTTTTGCAATGTAAAAATTCTAATAATCTCTCCCAGAACTCTCTCTGCTCTGACAGACATGAGCCTCCAACTCTCATCTCTCCAGCATTGCCCATCATTTATAGAGCCACGCCAAGGGTTCTGGAGGAGCTGCAGCTCGCCTGATCAACAAAGTTATAGAATTACTGCTGTCTGTTCAGAAATAAATGAAATAATTCAAAATAGCCTACTACACAATGAGAAAGCCTAAAATGTAGTCACAGAGGATAAATAGCTTATTTTAAAAATAACCTAGGCCACATGTAGCTCAGTTGGTAGAGCATGGCGTTTGCAACGCCAGGGTTGTGGGTTCGATTCCCACGGGGGGCCAGTATGAAAATATATGCACTCACTAACTGTAAGTCGGTCTGGATAAGAGCGTCTGCTAAATGACTAAAATGTAAATGGAGTGTAGCACAATAACAAGGCATACTGTCGGGAAGCGCGACAAATCTGTCAGTGAAACTTTAAAACATTTTTAGGACTATAATTTCCTCCTCATATTGTAGCATACAATGTCTCCACACACCTAGGCATAGGCTATTGATGGAGTCCTCAACTAGCCGGTGCCCCGCGCATTGACTCTGCAACGGTACCCCCCTGTATATATAGCCTCCCTACTGTCACTTTATTTTACTTCTGCTCTTTTTTTCTCAACACTTTTTTTTGTTGTTGTTTTATTCTTACTTTTTGTTTAAAATAAATGCACTGTTGGTTAAGGGCTGTAAGTAAGCATTTCACTGTAATGTCTGCACCTGTTGTATTCGGTATGCGTGACCAATAAAATTTGATTTGATTTGATTTGAGTCAAGGTCGTTTTCATTGATCTCAGTTTTTCAGTGTCAAAAATAGCCTGTCATTTCGATCATTTGTGCGGTATTGCGCTTTCAAGACAAATGGGAACTCGGGAAAAAATGAGGTAGAATCATGACATCAGTGGTCTTCAAATCAGGAAAGTCTGACCTCTAGAAAGAGGCCAGAAATCTGAGTTGGATGACCGTTTAAAACAAATGTTTCCAGTCGGAGCTCTAGAAAGAGACCAGAATTCCCAGTTGGATGACCGTTTAAAACAAATGTTTCCAGTCGGAGCTCTAGAAAGAGGCCAGAATTCCCAGTAGGATGACCGTTTAAAACAAATGTTTTCAGTCAGAGCTCTAGAAAGAGGCCAGAATTCCCAGTAGGATGACCGTTTAAAACAAATGTTTCCAGTCGGAGCTCTAGAAAGAGGCCAGAATTCCCAGTTGGATGACCGTTTAAAACAAATGTTTCCAGTCGGAGCTCTAGAAAGAGGCTAGAATTCCCAGTTGGATGACCCTTTAAAACAAATGTTTCCAGTCGGAGCTCTAGAAAGAGGCCAGAATTCCCAGTTGGATGACCGTTTAAAACAAATGTTTCCAGTCGGAGCTCTAGAAAGAGGCCAGAATTCCCAGTAGGATGACCGTTTAAAACAAATGTTTTCAGTCAGAGCTCTAGAAAGAGGCCAGAATTCCCAGTAGGATGACCGTTTAAAACAAATGTTTCCAGTCGGAGCTCTAGAAAGAGTCCAGAATTCCCAGTTGGATGACCGTTTAAAACAAATGTTTCCAGTCGGAGCTCATTTTTTCCCCATTTCCCAGTTGTCTTGAACTCATTAAAGTCGGAAGTCTGAGATTTCCCAGCTCAGAGTTTCCAGTTGTTTTGAACACGGCATTAATAAAGATTATGCCAGAGTCTCCAGTCAAGTAAAATGATGTGGAATTGCATGAAATGCGTTTATAAAAGGGCAAATTGCTAAAACACTAAAACCCATTGGCTGAACAAAGTTCTCAGTTGCCTGGACTCATTTAGCTAATTATGCAGTCTGTTGTCAATACCTTAAACCATTTCACATGGTAAAACACAATTTGCAGATCTCACTTAGACTTTTCAGCAAAACTCTAAACACATTCTCATTCTCAAAACACATTCTGCACTCTAATGCACATGTCATCCATACTGGTAAACACAAGAGGCAACAATCAAACACAAATAGAGAACACATGTCATTGATTGAACACAACCACTCAAAATGGATTTAACCTGTTTCAAATGATGCGACACAACCAATATAAGCCAGTTCAGAGAGCAAACAGGTTGTTGAAGGTGGGAAGGAGAAAGTCTGAGAATGGATAGAAGAAACAATGTGAGAGGACGAGGACGAGTGCGTATGCCAGGTGGGCGACGAGGAGGAAGAGGAGGAGGAGGAGGGCAAGAAAGAGGAAGAGGAGGACGAAGAGGAAGACAAAGAGTGGAAATATCTGATGAAATTCAAGCAACAGTCATAGACCATGTTCTTGTCCATGAACTGACAATGAGGGAAGAAGGACTTAGAGTGCAACCCAATTTGAGCCGATGTTCTGTGTCAACCATAGTAAGGACATTCAGAGAAGAGAACAGGTACAGTGTACTACTGTATTTTTGTATTTGCACATTTACTGTACTACACTATATGCAGCTGTTCAATAGACATTTGTAAAGTTAATCACTGTATGTATTGTACTGCATGAATATGTTTTGTAACTGCACAACTACTTTTGTAGAATTGCAAGGCTGCCACATGCAGCTGGAAGGACAGCTATATTCACTGGGGAGCAAGAGGCCGTTATAGTTGGCATGGTCTTTCAAGATAATGCAATACGACTCAGAGAAATCCAGGAACGAGTGATACTAGACAACACACACTTCCAGGAATCGAACAGTGTGAGCATTTCCACAATTGACCGTGTCCTCCGTCGTAACAGGATGCGAATGAAACAAGTACACAGAGTACCTTTTGAGCGCAACTCACCAAGGGTGAAAGAACTGCGAGCTCAGTATGTGCAAGTAAGTGTACATTCAGAAACATTTACTGTAATCCAGATTGTCTACAGTACTAATACATACTATGTGAATGACATTACTCTTCAGTACATCCAATGTATGTGAATCAGAAGTGCATACAGTAGGCCTAATTGTACTCTACAGTAGAGCACTGTCTCTGGACCACTTACAAAATCCTACATACAGTAAATTGTATTTCCACACAGAGCAATATTTGACTTGGAATCCTTGGACAGACCCCATGAGTTCATCTTTGTCGATGAATCAAGGCTTCAATCTAACAAAGAGGAGAAGGGAGAGGCCCGAAACATGATTGAACAGCGGGCCGTTGTTGAAGTCCCTGGTCAACGAGGTGGCGATGTCACAATCTGTGCTGCTATCGGCAACCATGGCGTTCTACATCACCATGTTACACTCGGGCCATATAACACCCGGCACCTTCTCAGATCTATTGCCAATCTAAGAGATATTTTATTTGAGCAGCAGGTTCAAGAGCAGCAGGGTCAAGAGCTAAATGAGAATCCCATTCCCACCTATGTGATAGTGTGGGACAATGTCAGTTTCCACCGAGCTGCTCAGGTAAGGGAATGGTTTAACATCAACGGGCAGTTTATGAACTTGTACCTCCCTCCATACTCGCCTTTCCTGAATCCGATTGAGGAGTTTTTCTCCTCTTGGAGATGGAAATTGTATGATAGACAACCCTACACCAGAGTAAAATCTGCTGCAAGCCATGGATTTAGCCTGTGGTGATATAGGTGAGGAATCATGTCAGGGCTGGATACGGCACACAAGAGGCTTCTTCCCCCCGTTGCCTCAGGAGGGACAATATTGCTTGTGATGTCGACGAAGTGCTCTGGCCTGACCCAGCCCAAAGACAAGAAGAAGCACATTGATCACATGTTTACTCCTTTGATGTTTGTCCCTTTTAGTATTGTATACTGTAGTGCAGTGCATTGTAGGCTGTATACTGGACAATGGACAAATTGTATGGCCCTGAACATTGGGCTTTCCATTTGTTAACAGTACTGACTGCTCAATAGATTTGGACTGGTTGCAGGTTCATATCAACAAAGAACAAGAATTACAGTATCACAGAGACAAAGGACAAGTTTGTGAGATGCAGGGTACAGTACTGTAAAAATAGGGGTACAAGGAGGAGGAAGAACAAAAAACTAAATTGCAAAAGAGCAGAGCAGAGTAGTCATTTCTGATCCATTTTGAGCTACTATGATAGAACGTGTTTTCGTTCATCAAAAGACAATGACGGAAAAATATGACATTTGTTTTGAGATTAAAAATGTACTTCTCCCTGAGAACTGTATGTTTTGAACAATGTGTTTTCTATTTTTCGGTGTATTGTTTACTGACTGCTTGAGAGTGTTTATCATTTTGATCACTTTGTTTATGATTTGAGAGCAGTGTTTGATTTTGAACACAGGTAAAAACTGTTTTGAGGGCGAATGTTTCATTTTGCGAGAGGAGTCAGAGGTTTTGTAAATAGTGTTTGAAGATGAGGTTTTGTGTTTAATGTTTTCAGGAAATGGAGCAAAGTTTCAGAAATTGTTTTTTAGCAATTGAGAACACCTGTAATGCCAAACACCACAGACTACAATTAAAATGTACTTTCCATAAATATGACCATTTACGTCACATTAAATTAATCTCTTTTTCATATATCACTTCTAAACTGACAAATAAACATGAAATATACATTTTACAAATACATCAGCATGTTTAATACATTTGTTTCAAGCAATAGAGCATATGCTTTGAATACTGGTCTGTAGGGCAAATATGCAGTTTTGGGCAAATTCTCATATCACTTTGCTCAATGTGTCACATCCAAGGCTTTTGTATGGCTGTTGAAATGTGCAGAACAGTAATCAGCTATGCCTGCCCCATATGTACGGCCCTCTTTGAGTTGTTGCTGGTGCTGCTTTACTTTCTTGATTGTGTCATGTGACCTGTGCCTCCCCTTGTCACACTCCATTGAAGCAGCATCAGCTCTCACAACTCCTCTCTGATTGCTTCCAGTGTACGCCAAAGTGCTGTCAATACACAATTAGTCCATCCCATTTGATATAGCAGTGGCTCCCTCATTGAACGTGGCTACTGCCATACTGACAATGAGGCTTTTGCCCAAGAAGACAGTTTTGGGGCACCGCGACCATATTAGAGTTCAGACATTCATTTGCATTCTGGGTTCCTCCGTGCTACATTCTTTTGAGGACGTTATCATTTGACATCCTGTGATATACACGTACCATTTTCTGTGCATCCTCTCAATTTAAGAATGTATGGCCTCCATGTTTTTGTGACTGGGTGGATCTTCACCATTTTCTAGGGCTGGCTGGTACCAGCACCAATGTACACACCTATCCCGTAGTTGGAGGTGAATCCTCTCTTGTGCCAAGAGCCATCAAAGGATCCATGAATGTCTATGATGGTATCCTCATCCTCCTTCAGCAACTCTGCCATGTCTGGGTCTATATCTGCATATTCTAATTAGCTTTGCAGCACTCCCCCATTGGCTGTTGCCCTCTCTGAATCTCTGCTACTAAAGTGGGGGAAAAAGTACTTATTATGATGTCTGTCGACATTACAGTCATAACTGCAGGACTAAATATCAGCATGTTACCCTATGTACATATTAGCATATCAGCATGTTACCCTATGAACATATTAGCATATCAGCATGTTACCCTATGTACATATTAGCATATCAGCATGTTACCCTATGTACATATTAGCATATCAGCATGTTACCCTATGTACATATTAGCATATCAGCATGTTACCCTATGTACATATTAGCATATCACCATGTTACCCTATGTACATATTAGCATATCAGCATGTTACCCTATGTACATATTAGCATATCAGCATGTTACCCTATGTACATATTAGCATATCAGCATGTTACCCTATGTACATATTAGCATATCAGCATGTTACCCTATGTATACATTAGCATATCAGCATGCATTTACTTTATGTAAAGCTAATTTCTCAGTAATCACAGTTGGCTACTAAATATTATTTATCCATAGCAAGTCACCTGACAATAATGGGCTACTCTCCCTTTTTTATTGACCTGTCACTCTCCTGTTATGTCTCTGATATGAGCTGAGACTCAGGGAAGGAATCCCTAGGACTTTGTTTATTTTCTTTAGAGCTGCATAACCAAGTCCAAGTTCGTGTGCTAGAAGAACAATCCTCACAGTTATATAAAATGCCACATCTCCCCTGGAGCCCTCCTGCAGCCTGGAGGAAGTGGAAACACTCCTCCTAAATGCATCACGATCACCTTCTCAGGGTGCCCATTCTATCATGACAGAATTACAGAATCCCTGGTTGGTGGGGGTCTATGGTGATTTTCAGTCCAGTGTTTAGACACTTAGGGCAAATCAAATCATGTACAAATCATGTACGATCTGCTGTCTGGTTGATCGCTGCTAGCTGTCATCTTCATCTCAACTAATGTGCGTCTCGACCGCGCTGCTGCCGGCCTCCTCCTTTTCCCCCCTCTACCTCTACTGCCACTGCCTGGATCGGCTGATCAGGCTCATGTTTTCTTTCATTCACTGCTTTTCTCGCATTGGCTAACTGAGATCGCCTATTTTTATTCAAATACTGTAGGTATATTCTTCGAGATTTTTCTAATTTTATCTCTCTTTACGTGGATTCTTTGCGGAGATATTTTCAAACAAGGAAGCTCTGTGCGGCACTTGAAGCCTTTTAACCAATCAGGTTGCCGGAAAGTGCCATTTAATGTCAGTAACCAATCAGGTTGCCGGAAAGTGCCATTAAATGTCAGTAACCAATCGGATGTCAGTAAATGCCTCCTCTTTCAGCCTCACGTCACAAAGGATATAGCCATATATGGACAAGTAACGATCTGCTCCGGAAAACAAGCTTTTGAATTATATATGATTCAGCATGGAGAGTTTGAAAAATAGCTGTTGAATTATATATGATTCAACATGGAGAGTTTGAAAAATAGCGGTTGAATTATATATGATTCAACATGGAGAGTTTGAAAAATAGCGGTTGAATTATATATGATTCAACATGGAGAGTTTGAAAAATAGCTGTTGAATTATATATGATTCAACATGGAGAGTTTGAAAAATAGCTGTTGAATTATATATGATTCAACATGGAGAGTTTGAAAAATAGCTGTTGAATTATATATGATTCAACATGGAGAGTTTGAAAAATAGCGGTTGAATTATATATGATTCAACATGGAGAGTTTGAAAATAGCGGTTGAATTATATATGATTCAACATGGAGAGTTTGAAAAATAGCGGTTGAATTATATATGATTCAACATGGAGAGTTTGAAAAATAGCGGTTGAATTATATATGATTCAACATGGAGAGTTTGAAAAATAGCTGTTGAATTATATATGATTCAACATGGAGAGTTTGAAAAATAGCGGTTGAATTATATATGATTCAACATGGAGAGTTTGAAAAATAGCGGTTGAATTATATATGATTCAACATGGAGAGTTTGAAAAATAGCGGTTGAATTATATATGATTCAACATGGAGAGTTTGAAAAATAGCTGTTGAATTATATATGATTTATATATGAAATAGCGGTTGAAGTTCTATATCGTGGAGCTCCGCCCCATAGGGGAGCTCTGCTCCTATTGGTTTACCCACTGCCCTAAGGCAGTATCAGCCTGAGACAAAATGATGCACACACCTAAAGCCAATAGGAGTACAGGTGTCCCTATAAGAGGGGATGCCTCCCCTCAATCAGCCTCCCTTTATCTTCAGCGACTGGACTAGACTGAAGAAGCCAAGAAGACTAAGAAGAAGTCTCAAGAAGAACTCGTCGTCGATGATCCAGCCATCGATGTCTTCTAATATGAGCACCCCTGGAGATTTTCCACCCCCAAAAGCTCTTTTCAGAGCTCAATGCCGATGTACCACCATGGCGTCTACGGACCCCCACGACCTTTGTTTCGTGTGTTTGGGTGCGCAGCATGCCAAGGACGGAACCGGCGTCCCCCCTAATTGCGCCTCCTGCGCCCTCCTTCCTATGAAGGAGAGGAAGCAGCGTTGGGCGTATTTTAGGGAGGATATCCCTTTGGAGGATGTGCTGTCCATACTCGCCTCTGCTTCAGAGGCGTCGTCGGACAGCGCAGACTCAGAGGAAGACAAGGAGAGAGACGAGGAGATGGATGTTCCAATGGAACAATCCGACCCTCTGACTCAAACCTTCAAGACCCCCTTCCCTCTGGGAAGCGAGAGGTCTTATGGTTCCTTGGGCGAAGACGACACGGGCTCTGACACGTCAGTAGCCCTGTCCTTCGCAGCGGCCTCTCTGCGTGCAGACTTTCCTGCACTCATTGAGCAGGCCGCTAAGCGACTAGAGATAGCGCTGCCCCCTATTCCCCCCCCTGCGGAGGTAGATATGATGGAGTGCGGCCCTTACTCTCGGCCGAGGAAGGCAGCTGAGCCACTGGCTCCTGCTATGCCTTGTCTCTGCAAATATGTCGAGGGCTCGTGGGAAGCACCCCTGGCGGCGCGTTCGCCGGCCAGGGTGTACTGCCCATTTACGAGAGTGGCTGGACGTGAGTGGGCTGCCAAGGGAATCCCTAGGCTCGAGAGCGCCATGGCGGCGTATCTAGTGCCAGGTTCGAGTCTCTGGGCGGCCTCCAAGAAAGCCACCTTGCCAACACAGAAGGACAGGCTCACAGCACAGCTGGCTGACAAGTCCTTCACGTTGGGAGCCCAGGCTGTGTCAGCTGCAAACAATATTGCTCTTACTCGCGGCCTCCCTATCCCGTCTAACAACGGGAAGGTCTGAGCTGACCAGCGAGGAGGTCGAAGAGGCGTCCAGGATTTCTGGCGCCATTCTTCACCTGACACAGGCGTCAGCGATATGCGCAGGCAGGGCTATGGCCACTTCGGTGGTCATGGAACGTCACCTCTGGCTGTCTATGACAGCCATGAAGGAGACGGACAGAGCCTCGCTGCTCAACGCACCCCTCTCTAACGAAGGCCTCTTTGGGGTCAGCCGTCAAGGAGGCGATGGAGCGTTTTTGCAAAGCTTGATGAGGATAAAAAGCAGCTGGCTAGGAAGGGAGGTCTAGCCACGCGCCAACTAACCCACCACCCTCCAACGCCCCCAGTAGATCTACAGGGAGGCGACGTGCCAGGCGACAGACGTCGACCACCAGCAGCAGGCGAGAGGGCTCCGCCCCCAGCGGCACCCGTGGTTACGACGATTCCGCCGGCGAGGGAAGTCGTGGTGAAGTCGTCCTGGCAGCACAATGACGGGACGAGGGGGAGAGAACGGGAGATGGCTTGGCGCTGGACGCAACAGAGCCCACTGTTCCCCCCCACCCCATTGTTCGGGGCATGGAGGGAAATGATTGTTTTTGTGTTAATAAAGAGTTGGCTCCCACTGACATTGTCACAAAAGAGCCCTTTTTCCATGACACGTTTGAAAACGTTCAGAGTACTTCACGCCCCATGATTTTCTCCCACCATCCTGAGTGTAGTTCAACCCACCGAAGGTGCGTAGTTGAACACACACAGGAGAGGAAGGAAAAAAGGGCAGCAAGGCGTAGCCTTAGCTCACCATATAAAGACCTTACACTACAGACTCCTAGGAGCAATGTAGTAAAGGTCTCACATAGCAGGCAGCTGTCTCAGTCAAAATATGACATGAAGATGCAGCCGCTACATGGGAATAAATTGGTCATTTAACAGACACTCTTATCCAGAGCGACTTACAGGAGCAATTAGGGTTAAGTGCCTTGCTCAAGGGCACATCGACAGATTTTTCACCTAGTCGGCTCGGGGATTAGAACCAGCGACCTTTCGGTTACTGGTACAACTTAACCACTAAGCTACCTGCCGCCCGGAATGACGCCTTGCCTCAGGCTAATGCCTCAGACAGCGCAGTTCAAACCAGTGCTGCGTTCACGGAGGGCCGGAATACTAGAGTTACAGGCGTAACCAACGTATCGGCGCCCCCATTTAACACAGAACGCAATGATACCCACTACACTGAGTACAGCTCACCACACCAGGAGTGTGAAGTTGAGCAGACTCATGGGGCTAGTGAAAAGAGGTATCATGGCGCTACCTTGTGGTACCAGTTAGAGACCGCACTTTGCAGACTCTTAGGAGTACTGTAGTGAATGGTTCTCATGACAGGCAACAGTCTCGGCCAGACAATGGCATGATGACGCAATTGCTATCCGGGGAAGGCGCTCTGTCTCAGGTTGACACCTTAGTCAGTGAAGTTCAAACCCGTGCTACGTTCACGGAGGGCCGGAATACTAGAGTTACAGACGTAACCAACGTATTGGGGCCTCCGATTCTCTCAGAACGTGCTGACGTTTCCTCTCCCTTTTGAGGGGGGCCTGCCTTGGGCTATTCCACCACTTCAGTGTTGGGGAATGGCGGCGGCAAGGGCCATAGAGGAATACAGGTCCTTCCTACTGAGTGCACCACAGCTTCGCGCGCGCCCGCATTCTCTGCATTGCTGGCAGTGGCAACGAAGCTGTACCCTCTCACGCTGGCTAGAACAGACGTTGCAGAAGGGTTATGCCCTCCAATTCCACCGAACCCTACCCCTGTTCAGGGGAGTGGTGGAGACGGTGATGAAAATGCCAGAGAAAGTGGCCGCTCTGTTGTCAGAGATTACGGAACTTTTGGCGAAGGAGGCGGTCACAGTAGTTCCCCGGGAGCAAAGGAACAAAGGGCTATATTAGCCCTATTTCCTAGTGCCCAAAAAGACGGGGCGAGTGAGGCCGAGTATTGGATTTACGCATTCTCAACGAGAGCGTAACCAAACGGCCCTTCCGAATGCTGACGACAAAACGTCTACTGGAATGTGTTTAGAAAGGGGACTTTTGTACAAGCATAGACCTAAAGGACGCGTACTTTCATGTGCCAATACAATCATGCCACAGGAAGTTTCTGCGATTCGCCTTTCAAGGAGTGGCGTACGAGTTCACGAGGATGCCATTTGGGTACGCCCTGGCACCTCGAACATTTTCCAAATGTGTGGAGGCGGCATTGGAACCGTTGCGTCGTCAGGGAATAGGGCTATTAGCCTACCTAGACGACCTACTGGTTCTCGCCCGTCAGCAGAGCTGGCGTTCACTCACACGACACAGACAGTGATTCATCTCACACGTCTGGGGTTCGCTGTGAATTGGAAAAGAGCGCCCCCTGGCCCAGTCATCAGATTGTCTACCTGGGGATACAGCTAGACACTGTGAGGATGAGGGCTCGAATTCGGACCCCCGAAGGGTAGCCTTGTTGCTAGCCCTGAGGAAGTGTCGTCCGAATCACACGGTGACGGCGCTGTCGATCATGTCACATTTGGGTCTCATGTCGTCAGCCCACTCTGTGGTTCCGCTGGGACTCCTGCATATGCGCAGGATGCAGCGATGGTTCGCCCAACCAAGACTAGACCCATTGCGTCAACGTCATCGGTTGGTGGTGGTTCCCCCTCTCGCTCAGTGCAGATCTGAACTATTGGAGAAACCTGCGCGTTCTCACGCACGGAGTCCCGATAGGAAAGGTGTCCTCTCACATCCCAGTATTCACGGATGCGTCCCTGACGGGATGGGGAGGGACATGTCAGACCCAAGCGATAGGAGGTGTGTGGCCTCAATCAGGTCGTCATATCAACCTCTTGGAGTTGGAAACGGTTCGACTGGTTCTGACCCACTTCGCGTCTACCCTTCGGGGTCGCGATGTGCTGGTCTGGTCAGACAACCGGACCACAGTAGCTCACATAATCGCCAGGGAGGAGTCAGGTCTCCTGCTCTCCATCGGGCGGCAGAGGAATTGTGGCTGTGGGCTCACGAGCACCTTCGCTCATTGAGAGCAGCACACATTCCGGGCTACTTGAACATAGGAGCAGACCTCAAGTCAAGAGGGGGTCCTCGAGACGACGAGTGGTGTCTGAATCCGGACATTGTTCTCCAGATTTGGGAACAATTCGGGAGAGCCGAGGTGGACCTATTCACGTCACGCGTGAACGCGCAATGTCCTCTGTGGTTCTCTCTGAGGGAACAGGACGAACAGCCACTGGGAAGGGACGCCTTTGCACCAACCGTGGCCGAGAGTTCTCCTGTATGCATTCCCTCCGTTGTCCTGCATTCTCCCACTGCTAGCCAGGGTGAGGTCAGGGGGGCTGTCAGTGATACTGATAGCGCCCGATCGCCCGGGGGCTCCTTGGTTTGCGGAGATGAGTCAGATGTTGATTGCGCCACCTTGGCCAATTCCACATCGACGGGACGCGTTGTCTCAGGCGGGAGGCACGATAGGGAAATTGCCCATAATCGGCCAACCACTGAAGGCCTGGCTGCTGAGAGGGACAGGCTAGAGCGCCGTGGGTTATCTGATGCAGTGATCAGGACCATACAGGGTTCACGTGCCAGTTCCACTTCTAAGATGTATGCCAGTAGATGGAATGTGTTTTTACGATGGTGTGTCACACAAGGTGTAGACCCCATGAGCTGTCAGGTGGAGAGTATTCTCTCTTTTCTACAGCTCATGTTTGATAAGCAAAAATCGCCTGCCACTATTAGGGTGTTTGCAGCAGCGATTTCAGCTTGTCATGAGGGGTTTGGCAGAGACAATGTCTTTAGCCACCCTCTAGTGAAACGCTTCCTATTAGGAACGCGGCGATTTAGGTCAACACCTAGAGTCACGCTTCCTCAGTGGGATTTGGCTTTGGTACTCGAGCGCTATGTAAGTCGCCGTTCGAGCCATTGAATCAAATACCCCTCAAGATGCTGTCTATTAAGACAGCACTGTTGCTCGCTTTGACTACAGCTAAGCGTGTCAGTGATTTGTGTGCTCTTTCGACGAGACCTGACTGACTGGCCATCAATGGTGACCTGAGCAGAGCAGTGTTACGTCCCTAACCCGGCATTTGTGCCGAAGGTTATTAAGAGTTCATATAGGTCACAGACCGTGGAGCTGTGGGCTTTCTCCTCCTCCTCATAGAGAGAGGAGTGAGGAAAAGCTCCATCGCCTGTGCCCGTACGCGTTTGGGCGTGTTACGTCGAGCGCACAGCAGCGATTAGGTCATCGCCTCAGTTGTTTGTGTGTCACGGTGCGGCTGCACTAGGTAGACCACTTTCAAAACAGCGGTTGTCTCACTGGCTTTGTGAAGGCATTGAGACAGCTTATGAGGCAGCGGGGCGGCAATTGCCTCAGGGTATCAGAGCTCAGTCCACTCGTGGAGTAGCAGCTTTCTACTGCCCTTTTCAGAGGAACAGGGGTAGAGGATATCTGTAGAGCAGCATCATGGTCGACGCCGTCTCCATTTATCAGTTTCTATCTCTTAGACTTGTCTTCTAACTCTCTGGCTCGATCTGTACTCAGCGTGGCTGAAGGGAGATCTTGAGCAAGAAAGAGAAGAGAAGCAGGACTATGGACAAGGTTTCCATCAGGTCCGCTTTGGATAAGAAAACATATTTTGTGGCATGACTCCTGACTGACAGGTTCAGTACAGTAGAGTCATGCGTTGATTGACAGAATGTGAGGTCATCTATCTGCTTGTTCAGTTTAGTATGACCCATGTTTTGTTCCTGCCCACTAATCTCTGGGATTCCATTGAGTGAGTGAGGCGGTCTACCGCGTTCACAATGTAGAGTGACACTTTGTGTCATTCCATTAGTGGTCGGTAGTGCTTTCACAGGATATTGAGGCACAGCTATCTGCTAGTACAGAGTAGTATGGCTTCTATTCTGGTGATCTGCCCATTAGTCATTGGCATTGCCATTGGACTAGGTGGGGCGGGTCTTTAACCGATGACGCGGTATATTGTGACGCCCGTATGGGTTTTTAGTACTGCGGGACTTGGTCGCAGCCATTGCTAGGCCTGACCTTTTCGTTTCGATGGGAAGTGTTGGGCTCGGCAGGGAGTACATTTTGGAGCGCTACACTCCGCCTTAAACCAATAGGAGCAGAGCTCCCCATGGGGGCGGAGCTCCACGATATAGAACGATTAGTTATCGGAGTGTAACTCCAGTTCTATGAGTGGAGCGGAGCCCCATAGGACTTAAGGCCCTGCCGACCCTCTCTAGTCTCGCTGAAGATAAATATCTCGGGAGGCTGATTGAGGGGGCATCCTCTATAGGGACACCTGTACTCCTATTGGCTGCAGGTGTGTGCTTAATTTTGTCTCAGGCTGATGCTGCCTTAGGGCAGAGGGTAAACCAATAGGAGCAGAGCTCCCCTATGGGGCTCCGCTCCACTCATAGAACTGGAGTTACACTCAGGTAACTAATCGTTCAACCTGCAGATCGATGTGCCTCACAGAGGGGAGTCTGACGTTCACAACGGATACTTTTGAGGAGATGGGGAAACTCCATTGGACTCCTGGTAACGCCCATTGTGTACATTGCCCATGCTACGTCCATGGGCCGCGCGGTGCATTCTGGGCGATTCTGGGACAAGGAGAGCTCTCCTTCAAGGAGTGAATGGGAGGCAATTGAGTGCTAGCTAAAAAAAAAAATACATTAGCAAGAATTTCGTCAACAAGGTACAACATTACGAATCTTTTCAGAGTTATGATATAATTGATCTCTTTATATCTGTAATATTGTATAGCTTTGGAATCGTCACATTATGTACTTTCGAGGAAAATAGGCACGTTTCTCGACTCATACCCTGACTTTGAGAAGAGATTGCGCGACGATTAGTTTTGCAACCGCGTGACGCTGCATGACAACTTCAACGATTCCTATCTGTTTTCTCTAATATCTCTGGCAACGGCACCATGCAATGCACCCTGGACTGAAGAGGCAGACAAATAGGAGAAATGTGCTAGACAGATGGTTTTTATTTGGTTTTATTTCCTGCAGTGTCTATTCATTGGCCAAACGCACGGCCGCTTTCTGGCTTGCTCCTGACTGCTATAGAGTTAGTACACATCATTCCCAAACATTCAAAATAATTGATTAAAACGTGAAAATGAACATTTCTAAGTGGTCACTTGTCAGAAAATGTTTTAAAAGTATCATATTATTCCCGGGGGTGTATAATGCATTTAATTCAGTTGACTGATTGCCTTATATGAACTGTAACTCAGTAAAATCTTTGAAATTGTTTGCTGTTGCATTTATATTTTTGAGAGAAACACTGCGAGAGTGTGCTGGCATGTGCATTGATTTAAAGCAACGATATTCAAGTGATAGGCTGTTTTAAAACTCTGCCGCTGCAATAAATAAAAATATAAGTATCTTTACAATAAAAAATGCTTGTATTTCTAGCTCCAACAGTGCAGTAGTATTTAACAATTCACCACAGGACACACTAATCTAAAAGTAGAAGAATGGAATTAAGAAATATATAAATATTAGGACGAGCAATGTCGGAGTGGCATAGACTAAGATACAGTAGAATATAATATATTACAGTATTTACATATGAGATGAGTGAAGCAGTATGTAAACACTATTAAAGTGGTTAGTGTTCCATTATTAATGTGGCCAGTGATTCCATGTCTGTGTATATCGGGCGGCAGCCTCTAAGGTGCAGGGTTGAGTAACCGGCTGGTAGTGTTCCATTATTAATGTCGCCAGTGATTCCATGTCTGTGTATATCGGGCGGCAGCCTCTAAGGTGCAGGGTTGAGGAACCGGGTGGTAGTGTTCCATTATTAATGTGGCCAGTGATTCCATGTCTGTGTATATCGGGCGGCAGCCTCTAAGGTGCAGGGTTGAGGAACCGGGTGGTAGTGTTCCATTATTAATGTGGCCAGTGATTCCATGTCTGTGTATATCGGGCGGCAGCCTCTAAGGTGCAGGGGTTGAGGAACCGGCTGGTAGTGTTCCATTATTAATGTGGCCAGTGATTCCATGTCTGTGTATATCGGGCGGAAGCCTCTAAGGTGCAGGGTTGAGGAACCGGGTGGTAGTGTTCCATTATTAATGTGGCCAGTGATTCCATGTCTGTGTATATCGGGCGGCAGCCTCTAAGGTGCAGGGTTGAGGAACCGGCTGGTAGTGTTCCATTATTAATGTGGCCAGTGATTCCATGTCTGTGTATATCGGGCGGCAGCCTCTAAGGTGCAGGGTTGAGGAACCGGTTAGTGTTCCATTATTAATGTGGCCAGTGATTCCATGTCTGTGTATATCGGGCGGCAGCCTCTAAGGTGCAGGGTTGAGGAACCGGTTAGTGTTCCATTATTAATGTGGCCAGTGATTCCATGTCTGTGTATATCGGGCGGCAGCCTCTAAGGTGCAGGGTTGAGGAACCGGGTGGTAGTGTTCCATTATTAATGTGGCCAGTGATTCCATGTCTGTGTATATCGGGCGGCAGCCTCTAAGGTGCAGGGTTGAGGAACCGGCTGGTAGTGTTCCATTATTAATGTGGCCAGTGATTCCATGTCTGTGTATATCGGGCGGCAGCCTCTAAGGTGCAGGGTTGAGGAACCGGCTGGTAGTGTTCCATTATTAATGTGGCCAGTGATTCCATGTCTGTGTATATCGGGCGGCAGCCTCTAAGGTGCAGGGTTGAGGAACCGGGTGGTAGTGTTCCATTATTAATGTGGCCAGTGATTCCATGTCTGTGTATATCGGGCGGCAGCCTCTAAGGTGCAGGGTTGAGGAACCGGCTGGTAGTGTTCCATTATTAATGTGGCCAGTGATTCCATGTCTGTGTATATCGGGCGGCAGCCTCTAAGGTGCAGGGTTGAGGAACCGGCTGGTAGTGTTCCATTATTAATGTGGCCAGTGATTCCATGTCTGTGTATATCGGGCGGCAGCCTCTAAGGTGCAGGGTTGAGGAACCGGCTGGTAGTGTTCCATTATTAATGTGGCCAGTGATTCCATGTCTGTGTATATCGGGCGGCAGCCTCTAAGGTGCAGGGTTGAGGAACCGGCTGGTAGTGTTCCATTATTAATGTGGCCAGTGATTCCATGTCTGTGTATATCGGGCGGCAGCCTCTAAGGTGCAGGGTTGAGGAACCGGCTGGTAGTGTTCCATTATTAATGTGGCCAGTGATTCCATGTCTGTGTATATCGGGCGGCAGCCTCTAAGGTGCAGGGGTTGAGGAACCGGGTGGTAGCTGCCTAGTCATGGCATGTAGCATTGGTCACATGCTGCATGCTGGCAGGAGCATTCAGCATTTCAACAACACATGAACAACAGCACTTCAACAACATGCCTATACATTGAGCATTTAGGCTGTATTAAACGTATGCCTTATTAAGCTATACAGTGCCTTTGAATTTACTTTTAGAGACACGAGTTTGGCCAGTCTTTGGTTTGAGGATCATGTGGTGAGTTATAAATGCCTGGTTTGTTAATTTAGCCTAGCAGAGGCTAGTGTATTCCCATGCCCTAATCACAGTCAACACAAATCTATTTTGTAACAACAATATCATGGAATGAAATAGAATACATTAGAAAATGATAGTTTCCCCCAAAAATAATTTACAAGTGCACATTTGCCCACCTGATGATTTGCGGCTGCTGTGTTGAAAAATGAATAACTTTCTCTGGAATTCATTGATGATCAGATACTTCAGTTGTAACTGGTTCTGTTTACATTTACATTTTAGTCATTTAGCAGACGCTCTTATCCAGAGCGACTTACAGTTAGTGAATGCATACATGTTATTATTTTATTTTTTCATACTGGAAACATCCCACATCCCTGCCGCCAAACCCTCCCCTACCTTGGACCAATTGTGCGCCGCCCATGGGTCTCCCGGTCGCGGCCGGCTGCGACAGAGCCTGGACCCGAACCAGGATCTCTAGTGGCACAGCTAGCACTGCGATGCAGTGCCTTAGACCACTGCGCCACTGTTGCACTCCATGTTTACAGTTCATGGACAGCTTTAGCACTGTTCCAAACTTAGAATATCCTATTTTTTTTAACAATAGCCTGTATAGATATCAAGATGTATCAGGTGCTGCAGCATGAGCTCATTCGTTGTCATGCTCTGCTGTGGTATCAAAAAAGATTCTGCTTCTCACCAGTCATGTAAAATGACGTAGAATTGCATGAATTGCCTTTAAAGGCAATTTTTTTCTCGGACCTCAAATAAGATGATAGACTCATGCAGTGTTTTTATTATAATGGATATCTTTTCACCCCTACCCTTGTCCACGGTGGCCTGCGAATCCACAACCTTCTGGCTACTTTGCCATGTAATGCTTACAAAACGAAGAACAGTTTGTAAAACTGCATATCTAAGGCTCTGGTCTGTCCTAGGAGTGGAGGGTAAATGCAGGGTTCGATACTGTGATCGTTTGACTTGGCAGTGCGACACACATTTTAAATTGATCACAAGGTAGCCAGTGAAAATGTTTTACCTGTTCACATTAGTTTTTTGGTTCACAATTAGCTGTTAATGTTTTATCATCCTGATTTATTCAAATAGTAATGTGCAATTGACCGAAAATAAACATACTTCCTGAAGAGGAAACAATGTCACGGAATGCCCCTGTCTGTGTGTGTGTGTGTCAGTGCGTGTAGGGCCTATAGCCTAGGTCTACCACTTTGTGTAGGTGTTAGCGATGATAATGACAGCCTAACCGTCTTCGCTAGATGGAAATGCAATTAAAAGGTAACTACAAAGTAGCCTGTGCCTACCTGGCAGAATCATGACTATTTGTATCAATCCAGGGCCATTTGTTTGAAAACTCCATCACAAATGCTCTACAGACATAGGCGGCCCATCCATAAGCTAGCTTTCCCCTAAAGTCAATGGAATTCAATAGCCAAAATGATATAGCCTAATTAGCCTGCTCTTATCTATATGGAAATAAATACAATCATTCAAAATAGGCTACTACACAAGAAAGCATGATTTGGCCACAGAGGATCATTGGTTTCTTTAAAAAAAAAAATAAGCTGTGGATTGCCTACAGTCGAAAGAGGCCGCAGTTTGGGCAGCAAATACCCTGGTTTTTAATGTCTATGCAAATACCACATAGATTGTTGAGTTGTGACTGTCAGCGACAAGCAGAGAGGCCCAGCCAGATATATTGCAATATTTCATCATAGTTCGGAATGCTAATGACTTTTGCTGTAAAGACTAATCTATACATCTGTCGTTTATAGTTATCAAAATTCTCAACTGAATTGATTAGTATAGCCTATCTTATTGGCACCAGCAGAGAGCATCGCCATATTACATTTACATTTTAGTCATTTAACAGACGCTCTTATCCAGAGCTACTTACAGTTAGTGCATACATTTTTGTTTCTTTTTTTTCATACTGGTCCCCATGTGGGAATTGAACCCACAACCCTGGCGTTGCAAGCGCCATACTCTACCAACTGAGTTACACGGGACTAGTGTAGTAATAAAGGCCTAGTTCACGAAAATGTGGGGTTTATCAGGCAGCACCTTCAGCACCCCTACTTTCAGCACCTCATGTGTCTCTAAATCTCTTAAGCTCAGTGTCTGTCTAGTTCAGTGCCAGCTCCTCACAGGCATGCCTGGTGCTAAAATACGTTGAAAATATATATTTTCCAGATGTTGAAATCAGGGTTGGGCTCAATTCCAATTCAATTCTTGAATTTGAATTTAATTTCAATGAAAGGAAATATAATTTAATACAGTGAAATTCAATTAAATTTAAATGCCTCTTCAATTCCATTTTAGGTGTAGTCTATATAAACATGCATCTTGTAAATAAAACATTAAACATGTTGTTATAGACAGTACCAGTCAAAAGTTTGGACACACCTACTCATTCAAGGGTTTTTCTTTATTTTTACTATTTTCTACATTGTAGAATAATGGTGAAGACATCAAAACTATGAAATAACACATATGGAATTATGTAGTAACCAAAACGTGTTCAACAAATCAAAATATATTTCATATTTTAGCCACCCTTTGGCCTTGATGACAGCTTTACACACCTCTTGGCATTCTCTCAACCAGCTTCACCTGGAATGCTTTTCCAACAGTCTTGAAGCAGTTCTCACATATGCTGAGCACTTGTTGGCTGCTTTTCCTTCACTCTGCGGTCCAACTCATCCCAAACCATCTCAAATGGGTTGAGGTCGGGTGATTGTGGAGGCCAGGTCATCTGATGCAGCACTCAATCACTCTCCTTCTTGGTCAAATAGCCCTTACACAGCCTGGAAATGTGTTGGGGCATTGTCCTGTTGAAAAACAAATGATAGTCCCACTAAGCCCAAACCAGATGGGATGGCGTATCGCTGCAGAATGCTGTAGTAGCCATGCTGATTAAGTGTGCCTTGAATTCTAAATAAATCACAGACAGTGTCACTAGCAAAGCACCCCCACACCATCACACCTCCTCCTCCATGCTTCACGGTCGGAACCACACATGCGGAGATCATCTGTTCAACTTCTCTGCATCTCACAAAGACACAGCGGTTGGAACTAATCCAAAGAAAGGATAGGCGGGAGCTTTGTGGACAACAACACCCATTGTGAGGGCAGAGAGACGGATCTTGTCAGTGTATCCATAATCTTTGATTGCACTGAATTAAATTCGACTTTCTGTTACTCAAATTCAAATTCCTGTGGGATGTGGCCAATTAGCAATGTTCTCTCCAACTTGATCGTTTTCCCGATTAGTTAACACTATTAACATTTGCCTCTACTGTGGGAATTCTGATGGAATCAACACAATATTAGCCACTTTCAGTCCAACATTCTGAAATAAAGCAAACTATGCAAGACTTAGTATACAAAACTAACTATGCAGTAGATTTAGTAGGCAGAGCGCATCAGAGAAGGATTCTGTAGCATTGACAGGCACCGACTCAGGCCTGTACTCTGAGCCGTAGTACTCATGCATAAGAAAACAACAAAGGAAAGAAAAGCATTGCAAGTTTACATTTTGCAAAGTTAGTGTGGGAGAGGTAGAATTGTTTTGTTATCGATCAATAATGACAAACCTCCTGGCATTGACAACTTAGATGGGAAGCTACTGAGGATGGTAGCTGACTCTATAGCCACTCCTATCTGTCATATCTTTAATCTGAGCCAAGAGGAAAGTCTTTGTCCTCAGGCCTGGAGGGAAGCCAAAGTCATTCCGCTACCCCAAGAGTGGTAAAGTGACCTTTACTGGTTCTAACAGCAGACCTAGCAGCTTGCTGCCAGCTCTTAGCAAACTGTGCTATTTCTCTGTAAACAAATTAACAACAGACTTTCAGCATGCTTCTAGAGAAATGAATATACTTGGCCACTGTTAAAACTGTAACTTCCAGCTGGTACAGCCTCAGTGTTCAGAGTAAACCGGTGCGGAAGTTGTACGGAACTTTCACAACATTCCGAGTTTGCGCTCAGCAGACCTGAAATTTGCTCAATGCCGATTAATCTTCCTCATGAGTTGAATGGGAGTCAATTCCACAATTCTGAATTGAGCCCAACCCTGATTGCTACAGATATTATGACCTGTGTCTTTATCTAAACCAAAGCAATTTGACTTCTTAGCAATGAAGTTGCAACTGTGAGCTGCTGTAAACCTATGTGATTGGGTACAAAGGTTGAGTCTCTAGATTCCCTTGCTGCACTGGGGAAATAATGAAATGGTTGTCATGGTGATTTAAACTGGGCCTGGTTATCTCCCAACTCGGGAGGCCATGTCATTTGTTACATTTCAGCCAATTGATAAAAGCAGCTACAAGGCTGAACCTAAAAGACAACTCTAAATTGATACTTATTTATATTATCCTAAAATCCTTTATCTCATTCTATTGAGTCTCTTTGTTCAACAGGTAGTCTACGCTATTAATATTGTAGCAAACAGCGGGGCAGGGAAGTGAACCCGGGTCACTGGCGAAAGGCAAACACCCTACACATGGCAATAGGGTTAACCCACATGGTGGGGAATTGTAACGTGGCTCACTACACAGCCCCCATCCAAAACAGGAAGGTATTGGGGATTTTTCAGTAGACTATAGTTCAATCCTTTTAGACTCAGTAGACTATAAGTTAAACACAACATGACAAGCATGGAGCCAGGGTTAAACATAGTTACATCTCTGTTGCTAGGCAGGAACTTCATTGGTTCCTCTCGCTGGTGTAGTCATGGCCCTGCCTGATGCTAGAACCTTTGTGGGCGTGGAAGTTTCTTCTCTCGTCATCTGATCTGACTTCGGGTCAAATTCCTCGCTCCTCCCTAATCCATGGCTGTCCTGCCTTATCAGTGACTGAAACCAGACTGTTGCCCTTTGCCTCCCTCCTTAGGCATATTCCTGGAACGGAGCCAGGGTTAAACATAGTTCAGACTATAAGTTAAACATGGTTAATCACAGCATGACAGGTGTTGGGACTGAGTGGTACAGAAGGAAGAGGCTTGGAAGAATGCCTGCAATGTGTGAGAACTGCCTGCTATGTGTGGGAACTGTATATGATTGAGAAATTGATTATGGACCTGCCATGTTTAAGCCATGTTTAAGTACCGATTGATAGGTATGGGAATCAATTAGGGGGTCAGAATGGAGCCAGGAAATGGCTCTGCTATTTTTACAGGACAGGGCTGTTATTTTTACAGGACAGTGCTGTTATTTCTACAGGACAGGGCTGTTATTTTTACATGACAGGGCTGTTATTTTTACAGGACAGGGCTGTTATTTTTACAGGACAGAGCTGTTATTTCTACAGGACAGGGCTGTTATTTTTACATGACAGGCCTGTTATTTTACATGATAGGGCTGTTATTTTTACAGGACAGGGCTGTTATTTTACATGACAGGGCTGTTATTTTTACAGGACAGGGCTGTTATTTCTACAGGACAGGCCTTGGTCCCGCCACTAATGTTTCCAGACACTGAATTAGAAGGGAGAGAAGTCAGATACCGCCATTATTATAAAATAAGGAAGTGGGCGGAGCGGTCAAGAGGTGAAAACTGGAGACAATGGTGGAGGAACCAAACAGGGAGGGATTAAGCTAAAATGTATGTAAAATGAGTAAGGATGAAACTGTATATAAACTGAGAGCTGAGAGGTGGAAAGTTAGATGCTCTGCAGACCACCTCGGCTCTATTATCTGTGTAATAAAGTATATCTTAATTCTACAAAAACTCTGAAAGTACTTTTTGTTTTACTGACGACAAATACAATTTTCGACATCAAAGGCACTACTCAGCCCCCTCACACGTCCAGGCTTTCTGATGGCCTCATGGCCACCATCCCACTTCTGTAGCAAATGGCGGGGCAGGGAAGCAAACCCAGGTTGTTGGCGTGAAAGGCAAACACCCTACACATCATGCCATTGGCACTAAGAGGGTTAACCCACTTGGTGGGAATTGTAACGTGGCTCACATACTGAGGATCGTTGCACTATAGTGGAACAAATATGATACAATTACATATTTCATACGAAATGTGAAATGTAGAACTATGATATATTCATATGCTATATGTTTTAGAATTTGACTTACCCAATCCCAGTTAGCGCCTGTCCCAGGATTCACGTTGTTGGGGGAGGAGAGAACAGGACACTAAGCCACTCCAGCTATGGCTCGTTGTTGGGGGAGGAGAGAACAGGACACTAAGCCACTCCACATGGCATCTAGATGGACAATACAAGGTTTATTAGAATTATATTTAGTGGGGTATATTTGTAGGGTTTCCAGGCTATTGTCATGGCTATTGTATTGTCAACATTATGATCTAACGGCTATATTCTCACCTTGATCTTCTGGGATGTTTCAATGACAAGGCCATCATGGAAAGAGTTGATCAGCTGTAGAGACACAACAACACAGTAATTCAGCATGCCTGGTCCTCCATTATGGAAAGAGTTGATCAGCTGTATAGACACAACAACACAGTAATTCAGTATGCCTGGTCCTCGCTGCCATAGTTATAGTAGGGATTTAGCATTTTACACAAAAGGGGAAAAACACAATGCCCATTTCAATGAGGATAAAAGTATCCTGTTTCAGATCGGTTCAGGAAGTGAACTCAAAACCATCTGAACAATAAAAGTAATATTACCTTTGATCAAATGGCGTCGTTCTGCTGATAAAATGTGGAGATTGTCCATGGACCAGTCACTCTTCATAGTGACAGCTGGGTACTGGAGACTCTACTCTCTGGGTCTGGTTGGAGTCTCTGACAGCTGGGTACTGGAGACTCTACTCTCTGGGTCTGGTTGGAGTCTCTGACAGCTGGGTACTGGAGACTCTACTCTCTGGGTCTGGTTGGAGTCTCTGACAGCTGGATACTGGAGACTCTACTCTCTGGGTCTGGTTGGAGTCTCTGATTTGGCAGAGTTTGCCCCTCTCCTCTCTCTCCTCAGAGACACTCATCTTAGGAGTGTGTTCCAACTTCCAGAATTACAGTGTGATAAAAAGACTCACACATCCTGCTCTGTCCTCTCTCCAGTTTAGAGTTTACAGGATATCCTGCTCTGTCCTCTCTCCAGTTTAGAATTTATAGAATATCCTGCTCTTTCATCTAAAAATATGTAATGGCTGGACAAGAACAAATATAATTTTATATAGGTATGCTTTCTACACACCATGAGGATAAATAATTAACCATGAGGTGTAGCTAATTGTTTTCTTTACTGACAACTGGGGTTAGAGACAGACAGAGACAGAGAGACACAGACATCAGATAACAGTTTTCTTTACTGACAACTGGGGTTAGAGACAGACAGAGACTGAGAGACACAGACCTCAGCTAACAGTTTTCTTTACTGACAACTGGGGTTAGAGACAGACAGAGACTGAGAGACACAGACCTCAGCTAACAGTTTTCTTTACTGACAACTGGGGTTAGAGACAGACAGAGACTGAGAGAGACACAGACATCAGATAACAGTTTTCTTTACTGACAACTGGGGTTAGAGACAGACAGAGACTGAGAGAGACACAGTCCTCAGCTAACTGTTTTCTTTACTGACAACTGGGGGTAGAGACAGACAGAGACTGAGAGAGACACAGACATCAAATTATCATGATCTTTGACCTTCCACCATTTCAGGCTTTTTTCACAGAAATTGCATGAAAACACTTTACATGGCAGATGATAGGCATTAAAATACATTCATAAAACCCTTGACCATTTTAAATGATAGTATTTCCATTTTCGTCATTTAACATACGCTCTTATCCAAAGATACTCAAGGGCACATCTACAGTTTTTTATCTAGTCAGCTCAGGGTTTTGAACCAGCGACCTTTCGGTTACTGGTCCAACACCCTTATCCGCTAGGCTACCTGCCACCAGTGTATGATGGGCATTTTACAACAACTACAGCTGACATTATTGTGGTCATGTTAAGTATTTAGTTTTTTATTGGGATCCCCAAATAGACATTGCCAAGGCAATCATTTTTTAAATTTTTTATTTTTTTATTCAGGCTGCAAGGTAAGGATCCTACCAGGGATTATGTATGTATGATGTTGGTAGAATGTATACATTGGGATAGTAGTAAGGATCCTACCAGGGATTATTTATGTATGATGTTGGTAGAATGTATACATTGGGATAGTAGTAAGGATCCTACCAGGGATTATTTATGTATGATGTTGGTAGAATGTATACATTGGGATAGTAGTAAGGATCCTACCAGGGATTATTTATGTATGATGTTGGTAGAATGTATACATTGGGATAGTAGTAAGGATCCTACCAGGGATTATTTATGTATGATGTTGGTAGAATGTATAAATTGGGATGGTAGTAAGAGGCCGGTGGGTAAATGACTAAGATTCAAGGCTCCCGTCAGTTAGGGAGATTTGTTCCTTTATTGTGTGTTTAGTTGTACCTTTACCTTCCTGTAGTTGGTCATTTGGAAGGATTCTGTATGGAGGAATGGTCTAAGATCACTCCCAAAGTGTTCTCCAACTCATAAAACATTTTAGAAAAAGCCTCAGTGCCGTTATCCTCGCAAGGGAGGTATTGAAAGGGAGAGCCAATTTTGACCGCTACCTTATTGAGAAAAAAGTATTACTTGTTCAACAAAATCTATGGCCATTTGGAAAGATTCTTTATGTAGGAATGGTCTAATATCACTCCTAATGTGTTCTCGCATAGGGAGGTATTGAACAGGGGTCTCAATTTTGACCGCTACCTTTTTGAGAATAAAAGTATTACTTGTTAAACAATCTCTTTCTCTGAGCAATTGTATTAGTATAAAATCATTTAATTTAATAATTTGGGACCCCACTGTATACTTCAAAGTTAGAGATATGTTGAAAATGGATCCATCATAATGATTCTACATTTTATAGTATGCCATGACCATTACTGGCCAAAGGTTGAACTACTGTTATGTTTATGCTATACTATGGGGTTGAGTCACTAGACTTTGACCAGATATTATTGCATCCAAAGATCAACTGTACCTACAACATAGATACAGAGCCACTTGTCATCAGGAAGGTGCTCTCTCAGCACAACGGAAAATATCGCAGTGACTTGACATGTTCTGGTTGTGAATACAGGCTACAAGGTAAGAATCTTCCAAGGGATTATTGTAAAGTGTGTAGGGAAATTAAATATATGGTGTTATTATAGTATAGAGAATGACAGTAAAACACTCAGATCTAACAGTCCATTTCACCTGGGACAGGTACGTGACAGTTCAATCATACAAAATGGAGCTAACTGGGCGTAGGCAAGTCAGATTCAAAAACATATTGTTGTTCATATCTCGTATTATATGATTTGTATATCGTGGTTATTTTACAATTTGTAAAAATGTTAATGTATCATAGTTCTAAATCATCTTTCAGAATATCAGAACATTTGTTGTTTTCAAAATTACAATGAGCTCCTGCTTCCTGTGTAATTTGGTATGAAACCTGAACGTACTTTTCTTAACATTGATATTATGAATTAAATTAAATAATATCATAGTAATAGCAGACCTGTTGAACAAAGCAACACACTAGAATGAGTGGAATTATTACAAGAGAAAGTGAGACATTATTATTATTTATTATTAATATTATTATTGTTATTAATATTATGAATAATATAATATAATTATTATTGTTATTATTAATATTATTATTATTAGTTCCACTACATGGAGAAAAGGTTAAATATATCAGTCATGACTACATGTTGATGTGATTGCATTATATCTCCTGACTGTTTGGATGTATCTGTTAGTAAATGTTTGATTTCTAAGAGATAATGAATAAAATAGAACAATTGACCTTCAATAATTAGTTGTCACTGTGTTCACCACAACCAACATGTTGGATCTCTGTTTAGGGGTCAGTGGTCTAAAATGAGTCTCTCTGGGGGAGAGAGAGGAGGGGGACCTGCCTCTAAAATGAGTCTCTCTCGGGAGAGAGAGAAGGGGGCCCTGCATCTAAAATGAGTCTCTCTGGGGGACATGACACCAAAGCTAAGAGGTGAGATGACAAGGTTCTTTAAGGATTTATAAAGAGTAAAACGTTATATCCACAATATGTTTCACATTTGTTATTTTTTGTCAGAAATGATTGCTTATGGGTACCTTCATGTGTCTAAAATGTTGACAATACTACCATTATATCAACACACTCTTCACTCCTGTTTAAACCAAAAAGGGTTCTATTACTTGCTTAATATATGGAACCACTAAATGTTCTATATAGAAACCTTTTATAGGGTTCTTTAATCAGAACTCTAGAGGTTCTTCTTCCCTGAACCATAATGGTTCCATATAGAACCCCTGCATGGTGCCATTTATGAATTATGGCTACTATTATTAAATGGGAATATTTTTTAGCTAGAATATAATTTATATGAAAATAGGAACGGTTGAAAAATCCCAATATTCATTTAAAATGATCCTTATAAATAGTAGTGCTGGGGATTTGGAAAGCCATAGTCAGTCAATCAACATTAGAATAATACTCTTATGAAAAATATTGACCTTTAACTTACAGTCTGTGGATACTATGCGACTAGTGATAAGTTGCGTCAATTCAAATCTGGTATTGGAACAAAAGAGGTCAACACGTCTTCTAAAATAGACTAGTATTTTAATTAATGCAAAACACTTCAATGGTAAATATGATGTTCGTATATACGGGTCCACTGAAATACCACGCAGGGCAGACAGAGAACTGAGCCATCATTCTAAGTTCTTCTTTAAATAATCTGACAGAGATAGTTGCTGCTCCCTGCTGGCCTATCAGAGTAGAGACTGAGCGTGGTTTAGACTTACTCAGCCTATCGTTGGGGCACAGGCTGGTCCCAGCCCCCTTGGCGCTTCACTGTTGCCAGGTGTTGGTTGTTTTGCAACTTGTCCAGAGAGTCAGCACTTTTGCAGTACACATGTCCTTGAGCGGTCTAACAAAGAGGCAGTGTGTGTGAGACACAAGTCTGTCTCATCCTACCCCCTAATAGTTCCTCACATTAATCACACCTTGTTATGTTGAGCAATCTATATCAGTACAGCACAAACCTATTATGTTTAATCATTCATGTATTCTTTCTAAGCTAGGCATCACGTCTAAAATATAAGAGAATAATTTCCCACACTAGAAAGGTTAAAAATGCATGTATGACATCACAGCAAAATATGGCAGGTGGAAATCAAAAGAGGATGTTCTACGGAGATAGGTGGGCGGGGCTGAGAGTAGCAGAGGGGTGGGATTAAAAAAGATCATGATCGGTAATAGTCATTACTGTAAACACTATAGATGTCTGAGTACTATCTATCCAAAATGTAATGTGTATAAGTAATTATTATTATTATTATTATTATTATTATTATATATATAAAAAAGTAATTACTTTATTAATTATTGATTAGTAAATCAAATCAAATCAAATCACATTTTATTGGTCACATGCGCCGAATACAACAGGTGCAGACATTACAGTGAAATGCTTACTTACAGCCCTTAACCAACAGTGCATTTATTTTTAACAAAAAAAGTAAAAATAAAACAACAACAAAAAAAAGTGTTGAGAAAAAAAAGAGCAGAAGAAAAATAAAATAACAGTAGGGAGGCTATATATACAGGGGGTACCGGTGCAGAGTCAATGTGCGGGGGCACCGGCTAGTTGAGGTAGTTGAAGTAATATGTACATGTGGGTAGGGTTAAAGTGACTATGCATAAATAATTAACAGAGTAGCAGCAGCGTAAAAAGATGGGGTGGGGGTGGGGGCAGTGCAAATAGTCCGGGTAGCCATGATTAGCTGCTGTTCAGGAGTCTTATGGCTTGGGGGTAGAAGCTGTTGAGAAGTATTTTGGACCTAGACTTGGCACTCCGGTACCGCTTGCCGTGCGGTAGCAGAGAGAACAGTCTATGACTAGGGTGGCTGGAGTCTTTGACAAGCCTTCCTCTGACACCGCCTGGTATAGAGGTCCTGGATGGCAGGAAGCTTGGCCCCAGTGATGTACTGGGCCGTACGCACTACTCTCTGTAGTGCCTTGCGGTCGGAGGCCAAGCAGTTGCCATACCAGGCGGTGATGCAACCAGTCAGGATGCTCTCGATGGTGCAGCTGTATAATTTTTTGAGGATCTGAGGACCCATGCCAAATCTTTTTCAGTCTCCTGAGGGGGAATAGGCTTTGTCGTGCCCTCTTCACGACTGTCTTGGTGTGTTGGACCATGATAGTTCGTTGGTGATGTGGACAGCAAGGAACTTGAAGCTCTCAACCTGTTCCACTACAGCCCCGTCGATGAGAATGGGGGCGTGCTCAGTCCTCTTCTTTTTCCTGTAGTCCACAATCATCTCCTTTGTCTTGGTCACGTTGAGGGAGAGGTTGTTGTCCTGGCACCACACGGCCAGGTCTCTGACCTCCTCCCTATAGGCTGTCTATAGATGTCTGGGAAAAAATAATCATTACTGTTTAAAAGTATTGTATGGGTGGGGGGGTAGAATTGATCTTGGTTATATGCAAACACACACGTCAACTCTGGCTGACTTCTTTACAATACAATACATTGCAATACAATAGAACTTTGTCCATTAGTTACAGCAAACAACAAAAACATGTATTCTGCTCCGTTCTTAACCCCCCAAACAGCAGACCTCACACATACAGTTGAGACCAGCACAGGTTCAAGCTGCAGTGCAGCGCCCCTGGATGGAGAGCATGTTGTGGGGTTAAGGGCCTTGCTCAAGGGCCCAACGAAAGGTGAATGTTTTGAGGATGTGAAACCAGCAGCCCTCCAGTGGTCAGATCAATTCCGCCCGTTTTTTCCAGCGCCTAGCCCGGGATTCAAACCGGACACCTTTCTGCCATAGGTCCAACTCCTGCCACAGCTCCAACTCATTTGCCGCTGGGCGAAAACCTGAGTTAATCTTCAGAAATAAGCATGAGTTAATCTGCCAAAATTGAGACAAAATGCTATGCAGACATCATTATTATGATGTAGAAGAAAAACATTCATGTAGTTGTCATCAGCAGCAGCCACAAGCCAGACTGAGCAAAACATAGATGGTGTGTTAAAAGTCATGTAATGATTAACTAGACTATTGAATCACCAACACTTATTATACATAATTATTATACAGAAATCATTGTCAAAAGTGGAAGACATACTGTTGCATGTAGGTCTATATTATTTATGTATTGATCATATAGAAAAATCAAAACAGTATTTTAACAACTCCAAAGCAATTACATGTGGCGCAGGAACCACTGACTCGGTGCATTTTCCTATTATCAAGACACCTTCTGTTAACCCAGATCTCAAAATATTGTTTAAAAAAAGTAATAATTTTGTTTTACGTAATAATAATGATAATAATAATGCTAACAAATTCATTTTACTAATGTAAGCCACTGTAAAGACTGGTTTAGTTTATTGTGTGGCAGTGCTCATGTCCGCGTTCTGGAACTGTCCGCGTCCTCGTACAGAACTGTCCGCGTCCACGTACGGTTTGGTGCCAAGCATATTGTCCAGTTACGCGCAGAGTGGGCTGAGGTGATCTTGGGGAATAACGACGGAGTTCGTTACAGTGTTGAGACACCGAAGTTTATTGTTCAATTTGCTTTTTGCTTAACGGTCAGGGACAGTATGAGTGTAGCCAGATCCTTTTCACTCGCTAGTCTTGTTTCATTTTGTGGTTCACCGGATTCGTCATCATCCTCGAGGGACAGACAAACGACCTGCTAGTTAGCCAAGCTAGTCGGTACAGCTAGCTAAGCTAGCTACTCTACCAGCAGCATCCTAGTTATCCTAGCTACCACTACATCATCACCGGCTGCCTGCATTTCTTGTGGACCGATGGAGCTCCCGGTTGTTTCTTCCACCTGTTAAATATAGTGGAGGGCTTCTCCCTCTCTCTTGATGGATGCTGGCCTCGCTCCCCTCTGTCCGGTTCTCCTCACTTCACTGTATGGACGGTAACTTTCTGTGTCCAAGGACTGAACTTTTGAATATTATTTTCGGGTTGCCTCAAGTGACATTTTTTACAACGTTTTTTTCGGATACATTTAGTTCATTACATCCGCCATGGAGCCCAGTTTCATAATATTACCGTATGTCCCTAGTTATGACATAATCGCGAAATAACAGCTCCTATTAGATCTATTGAGCTCTGTGGCACCGACTCGCCTTCCGAAAGTGCTGTTCCAAGCTCATTGTTCTGCATCACAATGCCAGCTTCGCCAACAAAGAGACCTACCTGCATTAATCCTGTAAGTTTTCATGTAACTTACTAATAACAAGGTTGCGGCTACTTCACTCACTCACTCACTCACTCACTCACTCACTCACTCACTCACTCACTCACCTGTGTACACGTTGTGGTCACGCATTTTGCTAGCGATGGCTGGCGGATAGCCATCAAACATTAAACAGTTTCTGGTCATTACATTTACATTTACATTTACGTCATTTAGCAGACGCTCTTATCCAGAGCGACTTACAAATTGGTGCATTCACCTTATAGCCAGTGGGACAACCACTTTACAATATGTTATTTTATTATTTTATTTTTTTGGGGGGGTGGGGTAAGGGGGGGTAGAAGGATTACTTTATCCTATCCCAGGTATTCCTTAAAGAGGTGGGGTTTCAAGTGTCTCCGGAAGGTGGTGAGTGACTCCGCTGTCCTGGCGTTGTGAGGGAGCTTGTTCCACCATTGGGGTGCCAGAGCAGCAAACAGTTTTGACTGGGCTGAGTGGGAACTGTGCTTCCGCAGAAGTAGGGGGCCAGCAGGCCAGAGGTGGATGAACGCAATGCCCTCGTTTGGGTGTAGGGAGTGATCAGAGCCTGAAGGTACGGAGGTGCCGTTCCCCTCACAGCTCCGTAGGCAAGCACCATGGTCTTGTAGCAGATGCGAGCTTCAACTGGAAGCCAGTGGAGTGTGCGGAGGAGCGGGGGTGCCGTGAGAGAACTTGGGAAGGTTGAACACCAGACGGGCTGCGGCATTCTGGATGAGTTGTAGGGGTTTAATGACACAGGCAGGGAGCCCAGCCAACAGCGAGTTGCAGTAATCCAGATGGGAGATGACAAGTGCCTGGATTAGGACCTGTGCCGCTTCCTGTGTAAGGCATGGTCGTACTCTCCGAATGTTGTAGAGCATGAACCTACAGGATCGGGTCACAACCTTGATGTTAGCGGAGAACGACAGGGTGTTGTCCAGGGTCACGCCAAGGCTCTTTGCACTCTGGGAGGAGGACACAACAGAGTTGTCAACTGTGATGGCGAGATCATGGAACGGGCAGTCCTTCCCGGGGAGGAAGAGCAGCTCCGTCTTGCCGAGGTTCAGCTTGAGGTGGTGATCCGTCATCCACACTGATATGTCTGCCAGACATGCAGAGATGCGATTCACCACCTGGTTATCAGAAGGGGGAAAAGTAGAAGATTAGTTGTGTGTCGTCTGCGTAGCAATGATAGGAGAGGCCATGTGAGGATATGACAGAGGCAAGTGACTTGGTGTATAGCGAGAATAGGAAAGGGCCTTAACTGAGCCCTGGGGACACCAGTGGTGAGAGCATGTGGTGATGAGACAGATTCTCGCCATGCCACTTGGTAGGGAGCGACCTGTCAGGTAGGACGCAATCCAGGAGTGAGCCGCGCTGGAGATGCCCAACACGGAGAGGGTGGAGAGGAGGATCTGATGGTTCACAGTATCAATGGCAGCAGACAGGTCTAGAAGGACAAGAGCAGAGGAGAGAGAGTTAGCTTTAGCAGTGCGGAGAGCCTCCGTGACACAGAGAAGAGCAGTCTCAGTTGAATGACCAGTCTTGAAACCTGACTGGTTTGGATCAAGAAGGGGGAGGAGGATTCAGCAGGGAGGAGAAGGTGGCAATGAGCTTCCTAGGGTTAGAGGCAGATGCTTGGAATTTAGAGTAGTAGAAAGTGGCTTTAGCAGCAGAAACAGAGGAAGAAAATGTAGAGAGGAGGGAGTGAAAAGATGCCAGGTCCGCAGGGAGTCTAGTTTTCCTCCATTTCCGCTTGTCTGCCCGGAGCCTTGTTCTGTGAGCTTGCAATGAGTCGTCAAGCCACGGAGCAGGAGGGGAGGACCGAGCCGGCCAGGAGGATAGGGGACATAGAGAGTCAAAGGATGCAGAAAGGGAGGAGAGGAGGGTTGAGGAGGCAGAATCAGGAGATTGGAGGGAGAAGTATTGAGCAGAGGGAAGAGATGATAGGATGGAAGAGGAGAGAGTAGCGGAGAGAGAGAGCGAAGGTTGCGACGGCGCATTACCATCTGAGTAGAGGCAGAGTGAGTAGTGTTGGAGGAGAGCGAGAGAGAAAAGGATACAAAGTAGTGGTCGGAGACATGGAGGGGAGTTGCAGTGAGATTAGTAGAAGAACAGCGTCTAGTAAAGATCAGGTCAAGCGTATTGCCTGCCTTGTGAGTAGGGGGGACGGTGAGAGGGTGAGGTCAAAAGAGGAGAGGAGTGGAAAGAAGGAGGCAGAGAGAAATGAGTCAAAGGTAGACGTAGGGAGGTTAAAGTCCCCCAGAACTGTGAGGGGTGAGCCATCCTCAGGAAAGGAACTTATCAAGGCGTCAAGCTCATTGATGAACTCTCCAAGGGAACCTGGAGGGCGATAAATGATAAGGATGTTAAGCTTGAATGGGCTAGTGACTGTGACAGCATGGAATTCAAATGAGGAGATAGACAGATGGGTCAGGGGAAAAAGAGAAAATGTCAACTTGGGAGAGATGAGGATTCCTGTGCCACCACCTCGCTGACCAGATGCTCTCGGGGTATGCGAGAACACATGGTCAGACGAGGAGAGAGCAGTAGGAGTAGCAGTGTTTTCAGTGGCAATCCATGTTTCCGTCAGCGCCAAGAAGTCGAGGGAATGAAGGGTAGCATAGGCTGAGATGAACTCTGCCTTGTTGGCCGCAGAACGGCAGTTCCAGAGGCTACCGAGACCTGGAACTCCACGTGGGTCGTGCGTGCAGGGACCACCAGGTTAGAGAGGCAGCAGCCACGCGGTGTGAGGCGTTTGTATAGCCTGTGTGGAGAGGAGAGAACAGGGATAGACAGATGCATAGTTGACAGGCTACAGAAAATGGCTACAATAATGCAAAGGAGATTGGAATGAAATGAATTAAACATCTGGGAAAGTGAGAGAGCGGGGCCTCCCTTACTTACGTTTCACTGAAACACCCAAATATAACTCTCCCAACTTCCACCTCAGAAACTATAATTGTTGTAAACTACATCGGTTCAATGTTTTCTAGGAATAGACTAACTTAGTTTATTCAGCTAGCTAACTTGGTACAGTATTCTTCCGTGAAAACCGTCCAGGGCACCTAGTCCTATGACGCCATAGCCAACTAGCATGCCGGACTCCAACAACACGGTTTAGCACCAATACTCGGCCACAACAAACCACACGCCAAGCAGATAATTCGTGTCCGTGTCTAACGTTGTGGGTTAGTCCCGACAACTTGAGAGAGTCCGTCGTCAACTTATTCAGCCAGTTAGTTAGCTAGAATAGTTAGCATACTAGCTAGCCATTGCTTTCTGCCAACGAAAAAACCCTCCTCCCATGGCACGAACACACAGAGAGAGCCAAGCTAACGTTAACTAGTCACCCATGTCCCGAATTCCCTTCCGACTCTGGTTACCAGTATGTAAAAACAAAACACAAATGTAGGTTATAACTTACCCCTAGCAGCTACTGTTAGCTAGCCAAGTGCAAAGCTAGCCACTGAATCGACTCAGCCAGTTCGCGTCTGTTCGCTAGGTCGTTCCAGCTATTGTTTAGTAGCTATCCAGGTGGCAACAATCTAGCTACATTTCAAGCACAGTAGCTACTTACTACCTAACTTTAACGCTTCAGACAATGAGGTTAGAAAAACTGCTGAATGGTAGGCAGCTAGCTGGCGTAATTACATGTACTCTTAAGCGTGAAACAACTATCCACAGTTGCTAATAGTTACCAGTAGCTACCCGCTAGTCCAGGTAGTGGATTAGCCAGCCTCGTGCTTCACCGGGCTCAGACGAATACAATACCTACAATAATTATAACCCACGATAACTACCTACAATACCTAACTACAATCTAAATACATAGTTTAAGCTTTACTCCACACCATATAAGCCATATAACCACCTGCCAGATACATTTTCTGGTCATGGTTAACCATGTTTAGGTGTACAACCTAAACAAAACGTATGTCCCTGTCCTCTTTTTCAAGATGTGGCCGATTTAAACAGCCAGAATATTTTTTTTAATTAAGAAATAACCATTTTTGTTGTTTCTAAATGGCTGCTGGGTCATTTGATATGCGTCGAAATCTTCGTTCGTAGGCATCGAATTGAGCGAATGCTGCGCAGGTTCACTGAGTTGCGAAACAAATGGATATAATGGGGTGATTGTTGTCTAATCGGGTGGTCTAGCTAATTGATTTGTAGATCTGATGCAGTTGCTACCTCAGATTATGAGCCTAGCAGGTGTCATTAATGAGGTATGTAGTACCCACAGACGTCCACAGGGAGGCGCAAGAGAGATATAAACCCATACAGTTTTTTGCCTTAAAACCCCAAAACCTATCAATCAATCAATCAAATGTATTTATAAAGACCTTTTTACATCAGCAGATGTCACAAAGTGCTATACAGAAACTCTAACCATACGTACAGTGGGGAGAACAAGTATTTGATACACTGCCAATTTTGCAGGTTTTCCTACTTACAAAGCATGTAGAGGTCTGTAATTTTTATCATAGGTACACTTCAACTGTGAGAGACGGAATCTAAAACAAAAATCCAGAAAATCACATTGTATGATTTTTAAGTAATTAATTTGCATTTTATTGCATGACATACTAATATTATCTTAGTAAATACAATTATAGTACGAAATAGCATTTTGATTATTTTGTTAATCAAAACCTGTCTAAGCGTTTTGCTGTTTTTTTTTGTCATTAGTTATTTTATGATATTTATTATTGCAAGACAGAACACTTGATAAACAAGCCACATTAGTTTTATTTTTCAAATGTGGTTTGAACTGGGTGACCTAGTAACCTCTATGTGAAAGTCCAGCAATTGGCGTGGGATAGGTGGGGCAGGTTTGAGACTGATGTAATGAATTAACAAGAAAAATACACTTTATTTCTCAGCTGCCTCACCAATGTCTGTACGTGAATTCATCACTTTTAATTGTTAAATATTTCCAATAGATGGAAGCATAAGACCACGAAGCATCAGTTATAGGCTGCAAGCAGCAATATGATTGACATAAAATAGCATGCAACCAAAGACTATATGTTCCATGATTTTCTAAAATGGTCACTCATTACTTTAGTTAGCTATATATCTCGTATTAGGCCTGTGTTGCTTTTGGAAAAGCAATTAAATAGTGACTATAGCAGGTGTTGAACCCCGGGTAAATAATCACTAGTCAGATGTGCTAACCTCAACCATAGTATAAATGCACTATTTAAAAATATCATCTTAATATCTAATATTGCGATTAAACAACCTCGGAATAGAAAAGAACAGAGTGCGTCTTCCAGCCCGCCAATAAATTACATCATGCAACCCTCACAGTTAGCAAATTTACCTCAACATGACCTCGCTTGCGCGAGAAGGCAGAGTGGCTTGCTGCTGGTTGATGAATTTGACTATGGATGTACTAGGAAAATACGTTTTTCTCGACCAGAGGTGACTAAATTAGTTCATTCATCTGAATATAGTATATCCTTACTAGTAGTAATTACTCAGAATTACAAAATATGACATTTTCTAGTTCATTTTACCACTTACAACCATAAAATAACAATTTATAGCATAACAAACAATGAAACTAACATAAACCAAAAACACAAGACATTTAGTTAACTATATATGTATATATTTTTTTAACGATTTATTTAGATGGGTGACATTATCTGCCAAAGTAATACCACTGTAGATAAAGAAGAGCTCTCCAGTAGGTGAACCAAAACATTCAAAGGCCACTATCTCAAAAGTGAGGTTACAAGTTTATCATCTTTCAAAGCAGAATTACTTTCCCATTGTTCCTCAACTGTAGTGTATGATATACCTTTTTCTAGCTGAGTCTCTACTTTTATCCAATGTAAAAAACACAGTTTCAAATGTTGCTACATGAGACCGAATCGAGTCGGTCGGTCACATTTGACTGTGTAAAACCTAGCAGTGCTACTTATTTCTCTGAGAGTGAGGCAGATATATATTATTACTGTGTAAAACCTAGCAGTACTACTTATTTCTCTGAGTGAGGCAGATATATATTATTACTGTGTAAAACCTAGCAGTACTACTTATTTCTCTGAGAGTGAGGCAGATATATAGCATTGTGTAAAAAACATGATTATTTGTCTCTCTGAAATGAAACCATCAAGTGATAGATTTTAAACAAATACATGGCTGTCATTGAACCATCGCATACCATGATTAGCTACTGAAAAAACACACCAATCTCTTTCATAATTTCTTAAAACAATAAAAGCTAATTTAGGAACATTTCTGAAAATTGATATATAGCGTTTTGTAATGAAACTCTTCTTATGTTTCCCCATCTGAGCTCAGAGTAGATGAGAGACATAATGTTTGTCTCTGTTGTGTTGAAGCCCAATCAAGCAGGAGAGACCAGCCTCCCCTGTACCCAGCTGTGTGTCCATGAAGAGTGACCGGTCTATGGGTCGTCCTATAATGTTTCGAAAGGGAGCCTTTTCTACTGAACAAAGGTAAGAAGAACTCATGGGTCATGGTGAGTGAGTTAAACAACACTGTCTCTAGTCATTTCTCCTCTCCCATTTTCCCATTTCTTTTTGTTGTTTTCATTATCCATAGGCTAATCATTTTTTTCCATTTTCGTAGTCATAAACAACATTTAAAAATAACAATTTTTATTGACAACTTGTTGTTTCTAAATGGCTGCTGGGTAATTTGATATGCATCGGAATCTTCGTTCTTAGGCATCAAATTGAGCGAATGCTGCGCAGGTTCACTGAGTTGCGAAACAAATGGATATAATGGGGTGATTGTTGTCTAATCGGGTGGTCTAGCTAATTGATTTGTAGATCTGATGCAGTTGCTACCTCAGATTATGAGCCTAGTGTCATTAATGAGGTATGTAGTACCCACAGACGGCCACAGGGCGGCGCAAGAGAGATATAAACCCATACTGTTTTTTGCCTTAAAACCCCAAAACCTATCAATCAATCAATCAAATGTATTTATAAAGCCCTTTTTACATCAGCAGATGTCACAAAGTGCTATACAGAAACTCTAACCATACGTACAGTGGGGAGAACAAGTATTTGATACACTGCCAATTTTGCAGGTTTAACTACTTACAAAGCATGTAGAGGTCTGTAATTTGTATTATAGGTACACTTCAACTGTGAGAGACGGAATCTAAAACAAAAATCCAGAAAATCACATTGTATGATTTTAAGTAATTAATTTTTATTTTATTGCATGACATACTAATATTATCTTAGTAAATACAATTATAGTACGAAATAGCATTTGGATTATTTTGTTAATCAAAACCTGTCTAAGCGTTTTTGCTGTTTTTTTTTGTCATTAGTTATTTTATGATATTTATTATTGCAAGACAGAACGCTTTGATAAATAAGACATATTAGTTATATTTTTCAAATGTGGTTTGAACTGGGTGGTTTGAACTGGGTGATCTAGTAACCTCTATGTGAAAGTCCAGCAATTGGCGTGGGATAGGTGGGGCTGGTTTGAGACTGATGTAATGAATTAACAAGAAAAATACACTTTATTTCTCAGCTGCCTCACCAATGTCTGTACGTGAATTCATCACTTTTAATTGTTAAATATTTGAATAGATGGAAGCATAAGACCACGAAGCATTAGTTATAGGCTACAAGCAGCAATATGATTGACATAAAATAGCATGCAACCAAAGACTATATGTCCCATGATTTTCTAAAATGGTCACTCATTACTTTAGTTAGCTATATATATCGTATTAGGCCTGTGTTGCTTTTGGAAAAGCAATTAAATAGTGACGATAGCAGGTGTTGAACCCCGGGTAAATAATCACTAGTCAGATGTGCTAACCTCAACCCTAGTATAAATGCACTATTTAAAAATATCATCTTAATATCTAATATTGCGATTAAACAACCTCGGAATAGAAAAGAACAGAGTGCGTCTTCCAGCCCGGGCCAATAAATTACATCATGCAACCCTCACGGTTAGCAAATTTACCTCAGCATGCCCTCGCTTGCGAGAAGGCAGAGTGGCTTGCTGCTGGTTGATGAATTTGACAATGGATGTACTAGGAAAATACGTTTTTCTCGACCAGAGGTGACTAAATTAGTTCATTCATCTGAATAAAGTATATCCTTACTAGTAGTAATTACTCAGAATTACAAAATATGACATTTTCTAGTTCATTTTACCACTTACAACCATAAAATAACAATTTATAGCATAACAAACAATGAAACTGACATAAACCAAAAACACAAGATATTTAGTTAACAATATATATATATATATATATATATATATATTTTAATGATTTATTTAGATGGGTGACATCTGCCAAAGTAATACCACTGTAGATAAAGAAGAGCTCTCCAGTAGGTGAACCAAAACATTCAAAGGCCACTATCTCAAAAGTGAGGTTACAAGTTTATCATCTTTCAAAGCAGAATTACTTTCCCATTGTTCCTCAACTGTAGTGTATGATATACCTTTTTCTAGCTGAGTCTCTACTTTTATCCAATGTAAAAACACAGTTTCAAATGTTGCTACATTAGACCGAATCGAGTCGGTCGGCCACATTTGACTGTGTAAAACCTAGCAGTACAACTTATTTCTCTGAGAGTGAGGCAGATATATATTATTACTGTATAAAACCTAGCAGTACTACTTATTTCTCTGAGAGTGAGGCAGATATATAGCATTGTGCAAAAAACATGATTATTTGTCTCTCTGAAATGAAACCATCAAGTGATAGATTTTAAACAAATACATGGCTGTCATTGAACCATCGCATACCATGATTATCTACTGAAAAACACACCAATCTCTTTCATAATTTCTTAAAACAATAAAAAGCTAATTTAGGAACATTTCTGAAAATTGATATATAGCGTTTTGTAATGAAACTCTTCTTATGTTTCCCCATCTGAGCTCAGAGTAGATGAGAGACGTAATGTTTGTCTCTGTTGTGTTGAAGCCCAATCAAGCAGCACAGACGAGCCTCCCCTGTACCCAGCTGTGTGTCCATGAAGAGTGACCGGTCTATGGGTCGTCCTATAATGTTTAGAAAGGGGAGCCTTTTCTACTGAACAAAGGTAAGAAGAACTCATGGGTCATGGTCAGTGAGTTAAACAACACTGTCTCTAATCATTTCTCCTCTCACATTTTCCCAGTTATTTTTGTTGTTTTCATAATCCATAGGCTAATCCTTTTTTCCATTTTCATAGTCCTAAAACAATATTAAACTAACATAACATTCCCTCCCCTGTGTCTGTGTGTGTGTGTGTGTGTGTGTGTGTGTGTGTGTGTGTGTGTGTGTGTGTGTGTGTGTGGTGTGTGTGTGTGTGTGTGTGTCCAGTGTACTCCCTGGATGAGGAGATGTAATCTGATGTTTTGTCCACAGAAACCAACAGGAGAGATCAAAGTCAGTGTGTATTCAGTGTGTGTGTGTGTCCAGTGTGTGTCCAGTGTGTTTGTGTGTGTGTGGGTCCACTGTGTGTGTGTGTGTGTCCAGTGTGTGTGTGTTTGTCCAGTGTGTGTGTCTGTCTAGTGTGTGTGTGGGTGTGTGTCCAGTGTGTGTGTGTTCTCTGCTGCCAATGACTGGAACAAATTGCAAAAATCTCTGAAGCTGGAGACTCTTATCTCCCTCACTAACTTTAAGCATCAGTTGTCAGACTGGCTTACCGATCACTGTAATTAGCCTACCCAACTACCTCATCCCCATATTGTTATTTATTTTGCTCATTTGCACCACAGTATCTCTATTTGCACATCATCTCTTGCACATCTATCATTCCAGTGTTAATACTAATTGTAATTATTTTGCACTATGGCCTATTTATTGCCTTACCTCCATAACTTGCTACATTTGCACACACTGTATATATATATTTTCTGTTGTATTTTTGACTTTATGTTTTGTTTTACCCCATATGTAACTCTGTGTTGTTGTTGTTTTTATCGCACTGCTTTGCTTTATCTTGGCCAGGTCGCAGTTGTAAATGAGAACTTGTTCTCAACTGGCTTACCTGGTTAAATAAAGGTGAAATAAAATAAAAAATAAAAAATACAGACCTTCTCCAGATCCATCAGGTTTCGGGGCTGTCGCTGGGCAATACGGACTTTCAGCTCCCTCCAAAGATTTTCTATTGGGTTCAGGTCTGGAGACTGGCTAGGCCACTCCAGGACCTTGAGATGCTTTTTACGGAGCCACTCCTTAGTTGCCCTGGCTGTGTGTTTCGGGTTGTTGTCATGCTGGAAGACCCAGCCACGACCCATCTTCAATGCTCTTACTGAGGGAAGATCTCGCGATACATGGCCCCATCCATCCTCCCCTCAATACGGGACAGTCGTCCTGTCCCCTTTGCAGAAAAGCATCCCCAAAGAATGATGTTTCCACCTCCATGCTTCACGGTTGGGATGGTGTTCTTGGGGTTGTAATAATATAATAATAATAATAATAATAATAATAATAATAATAATAATAATAATAAATGCCATTTAGCAGACGCTTTTATCCAAAGCGACTTACAGTCATGTGCGCATACATTTTCACGTATGGGTGGTCCCAGGGATCGAACCCACTACCCTGGCGTTACAAGCGCCATGCTCTACCAATTGAGCTACAGAGGACCACATCCTTCTTCTTCCTCCAAACACGGCGAGTGGAGTTCAGACCAAAAGCTCTATTTTTGTCTCATCAGACCACATGACCTTCTCCCATTCCTCCTCTGGATCATCCAGATGGTCATTGGCAAACTTCAGACGGGCCTGGACATGCACTGGTTTGAGCAGGGGGACCTTGCGTGCGCTGCAGGATTTTAATCCATGACGGCGTAGTGTGTTACTAATGGTTTTCTTTGAGACTGTGGTCCCAGCTCTCTTCAGGTCATTGACCAGGTCCTGACGTGTAGTTCTGGGCTGATCCCTCACTTTCCTCATGATCATTGATGCCCCACGAGGTGAGATCTTGCATGGAGCCCCAGACTGAGGGTGAATGTCCATCATCTTTAACTTCTTCCATTTTCGAATAATTGCGCCAACAGTTGTTGCCTTCTCACCAAGCTGCTTGCCTGTTGTCCTGTAGCCCATCCCAGCCTTGTGCACGTCTACAATTTTATCCCTGATGTCCTTACACAGCTCTCTGGTATTGGCCATTTGTGGAGAGGTTGGAGTCTGTTTGATTGAGTGTGTGGACAGGTGTCTTTTTATACAGGTAACGAGTTCAAACAGGTGCAGTTAATACAGGTAATGAGTGGAGAACAGGAGGGCTTCTTAAAGAAAAAACTAACAGGTCTATGAGAGCCGGAATTCTTACTGGTTGGTAGGTGATCAAATACTTATGTCATGCAATAAAATGCAAATTAATTACTTAAAAATCATACAATGTGATTTTCTGGATTTTAGTTTTAGATTCCGTCTCTCACTGTTGAAGTGTACCTATGATAAAAAGTACAGACCTCTACATGCTTTGTAAGTAGGAAAACCTGCAAAATCGGCATTGTATCAAATACTTTTTTTCCCAAATGTATATATTTATATATATATTTATATATATATACTATTTATTTAGATGGGTGACATTATCTACCAAAGTAATACCACTGTAGATAAAGAAGAGATCTCCAGTAGGTGTACCAAAACATTCAAAGGCCATTTTCTCAAAAGTTTATCATCTTTCAAAGCAGAATTACTTTCCCATTGTTCCTCAACTGAAGTGTATGATATACCTTTTTCTAGCTGAGTCTCTACTTTTATCCAATGTAAAAACACAATTTCAAATTTTGCTACATAAGTTCGAATCGAGCCGGTCGGCCACATTTGACTGTGTAAAACCTAGCAGTACTACATATTTCTCTGAGAGTGAGGCAGATAGATATTATTACTGTGTAAAACCTAGCAGTACTACTTATTTCTCTGAGAGTGAGGGAGATATATTATTACTGTGTAAAACCTAGCAGTACTACTTATTTCTCTGAGAGTGAGGCAGTTATATATTAATACTGTGTAAAACCTAGCAGTACTACTTATTTCTCTGAGAGTGAGGCAGATATATTATTACTGTGTAAAACCTAGCAGTACTACTTATTTCTCTGAGAGTGAGGCAGATATATAGCATTTTGCAAAAAAACATGATTATTTGTCTCTCTGAAATGAAACCATCAAGTGATAGATTTTAAACAAATACATGTCTGTCATTGAACAACCCCATACCATGATTAGATGGTGAAAAAACACACCAATCTCTTTCATAATTTCTTTAAACAATAAAAGCTAATTTACGAACATTTCTGAAAATGGATTTATAGCGTTTTGAATGAAACTCTTCTTATGTTTCCCCATCTGAGCTCAGAGTAGATGATAGACGTAATGTTTGTCTCTGTTGTGTTGAAGCCCAATCAAGCAGGAGAGACCAGCCTCCCTGTACCCAGCTGTGTGTCCATGAAGAGTGACAAGTCTATGAATCAACCTGAACAGTTTAGAGAGGGAGACTTTTCTAGTGAACAAAGGTAAAAAATAACTCATGGGTCATGGTCAGTGAGATAAACAACACTGTCTCTAGTCATTTCTCCTCTCCCATGTTCCCATTTCTTTTGTTGTTTTCATAATCCATAGGCTAATCCTTTTTTCCATTTTCATAGTCCTGAAACAATATTAAACAAACACAACATTCCCTCCCTGTGTGTGTGTGTGTGTGTGTGTGTGTGTGTGTGTGTGTGTGTGTGGGTGCACTCCCTGGATGAGGAGATGTAATCTCATGTTTTGTCCACAGAAACCAACAGGAGAGATCAGAGTCAGAGATGCTCAGTGGTCAGTCTTCCCAGAGTCATCAAACAGACCTGGCCTCCATATTCAGTGTATGTGGTCCTGTTATGTACATTTGTTTTGGTTTGCCTCAAGTAAAGTTGATCTGTTAATCATTCATTCATGTGTTAATGAGAAAGCATGTAGTCTCTTGCTTAACTGATTTACTTAATTTTTTTCAGTTGCTTGAAGAGAATATTATGACATTTGTGAAGAACGAGCTGAAGATGTTCAAGAGGATTCTTAGTCCAGAACTCCCAGAAGGCTTTGAGAGTCAGAAGCAGGATAAGGAAGTGGTGAATGCTGAAGATGAGAAGCAGGAGAGCAGTGCCAGAGAGGGGGCTCTGAAGATCACACTGCACGTCCTGAGGAAAATGAACCAGAAGGAGCTTGCTGACACACTGGAGAAAAGTAAGAGCTGTCTGCCTCATGTTGAATGCTGTTTTAGAACATTTAAAAGCTGTAGCTAAAGTACAGCTAAAGTAGCTGTGTAACTCAATGATATTGTAGCAGCCTTAACACAACACCTAGTGACCTCATCAAGTAGCAGCAGGGATGTGTTGTGTTGATTAATTGACAGAGAGAGAGAGCAAGAGAGAGAGAGAGAGAGAGAACCAATAATAATATAATCAGTCACACCAGTCTGTAATGCATTATGAAAACATTTACACATTTATACAGTCAGTTAAGAGAATAAATTACTTTTATTTCAAACTTTATAACAGTCCTACAATACTGTAGGCATTAAAACAGATGTAAAATTAATATCCTCTGTGTTATTTCTTCATTCAGAAGAGCTTGCTGTGATTTGCCAACGTGAACTCAAATCTAATCTAAAGAAGAAGTTTCAATGTGTATTTGAGGGGATCGCTAAACAAGGAAACCCAACACTTCTCAATAAGATCTACACAGAGCTCTACATCACAGAGGGTGGAACAGGAGAGGTCAATAATGAACATGAGCTGAGACAGATTGAGACAACAACCAGGAAGCAAGCAAGACCAGAGACTGCAATCAAATGTAACGACATCTTCAAACCCTTAACTGGACAAGACAAACTTATCAGAACTGTGCTGACAAAGGGAGTCGCTGGCATTGGAAAAACTGTTTCTGTGCAGAAGTTCATTCTGGACTGGGCTGAAGGAAAAGCAAATCAGGATGTCCAATTTGTATTTTCATTCCCTTTCGGGAGCTGAATTTGATGAAAGGGGAAAAACACACTTTCATTGAACTTCTCAATCACTTCTCAATGGAAACCAAAGAATCAAGAATCTCCAACTACGACAAGTACAAAGTTCTGTTCATCTTTGATGGCCTGGATGAGTGCCGACTGCCCCTAGACTTCCAGAAGAACAAGATCTGCTGTGACGTCACAGAGTCAACCTCATGGGATGTTCTGCTGACAAATCTCATCAAGGGAAATCTGCTTCCCTCTGCTCTCCTCTGGATAACTACCCGACCTGCAGCAGCCAATAAGATCCCTTCAGTGTGTGTTGACCAGGTGACAGAGGTACGAGGGTTCAATGACCCACAGAAGGAGGAGTACTTCAGGAAGAGATTCAGTGATGAGGACCTGGCCAGCAGAATCATCTCACACATAAAGGCATCAAGGAGCCTCCACATCATGTGCCACATTCCAGTCTTCTGTTGGATTTCTGCAATAGTCCCTTGAACACATGTTGAAACATAAGAGAGAAGAGATGCCCAAGACTCTGACTGAGATGTACACACACCTTGTGGAGTTTCATACCAAACAGAAGAATGAAAAGTATCTTGGGAAAGAAGAGACAGGTCCACACTGGAATAAAGAGAGCATTCTGTCACTGGGAAAACTGGCTTTTCAACAGCTTGTTGACGGCAATCTGATTTTCTATGAAGAAGACCTGAAAAAGGCTGGCATTGATGTCAATGAAGCCTCGGTGTACTCAGGATTGTGCACACAGCTCTTTAAAGAGGAATGTGTGCTGTACCAGGACAAGGTGTACTGCTTCGTGCATCTGAGCATTCAGGAGTTTCTGGCTGCTGTATATGTGTTCCTCTCATTCATCAACAACAATGAGAATCTAATGGCGGAACAGCAATCAACGTCCAGGAACTTTTCTGTGAGGATCAGACAGAAGCGTAAAGTTACTGTCTACAAGAGTGCTGTGGATAAAGCCTTACAAAGTGAGACGGGGAAACCTGGACCTTTTCCTCCGCTTCCTTCTGGGCCTCTCACTGGAGTCCAATCAGAAGCACTTACGAGGTCTACTGACAAAGACAAGAAGCAGCTCACAGAGCCATGAAGAAACAGTCAAGTACATCAAGGAGAAGATCAGGGAGAATCCCTCTCCAGAGAGGTGCATCAATCTGTTCCACTGTCTGAATGAACTGAATGACCATTCTCTAGTGGAGGAGATCCAAAGCTACCTGAGATCAGGAAGTCGCTCAAAAGCCAAACTGTCACCTGCACAGTGGTCAGCGCTGGTCTTTGTGTTGCTGACTTCAGAAAAGGAGCTGGATGTGTTTGACCTGAATAAATACTCCAGATCAGAGGAAGGTCTTCTGAGGCTGCTGCCAGTGGTCAAAGCCTCCAGAGCTGCTCTGTGAGTACATCAATGACATATAAGAACTAATCATCAGGAATAAACATTAAGTTTAGAGAAATATATGTATTATAATATGTATATAATATATAATATTACATTGAAAAACTTAAAGAATCAATGCATTGATGTTCATATTAGTATAACAATATGACCATACAATTCTAGGAGACGGAAGATGAATCGATATGTTGTTTAAGAGAATAAACCAAATGCATCTGCCATTGTCCTTCTACACTACTGGTGTTAAATTAACAGTATGTTTGTGAAGTCATGATGATCTCTTTGTCAGGCTGTCAGGCTGTGGAGTCACAGAGGAAGGCTGTGCTTCTCTGGTCTCAGCTCTGAAGTCAAACCCCTCACACCTGAGAGAGCTGGATCTGAGTAACAATGACCTGAAGGATTCAGGAGTGAAGCTGCTCTCTGATGGACTGGGGAATCCCCACTGTAAACTGGAGACTCTGAAGTCAGTATTCCTGTAGTTGGTCAACAAGTGATAACTGTTCACCAGATCCACATGTGTTTACCAGGCACACATAGTCCACACCATATGTGTTTGGACAGTGAAGTTTACAGTTTTAAATTTGGTGCTATACTCCATCATTTTGGATTTGAGATATAATGTTTCATATTAGGCAACAGTATATAATGTCACCTTTTATTTGAGGATATTTTCATACATATCTGTGTTACTGTTTAGAAATGAAAGCACTTTATGTATCTAGTTCTTCCATTTGAAAAAGTCATAATAATTTGGACATATTCACTTATATTGTATTAAAGTAGTCTTAAGTTTAGTATTTGGTCCCATATTCCTTACCCACAGTGATTACCTCAAGCTTGTGATTCTACAAACTTGTTGAATGCATTTGCAGTTAGTTTTGGTTGTGTTTTGGTTTATGTTTTCCCCAATAGAAACTGAATGGTGAATAATGTCCTGTCATTTTTGAGTTACAGTGTTGAGACACCGAAGTTTATTGTTCAATTTGCTTTTTTGCTTTACGGGTAGTATGAGTGTAGCCAGATCACTCGCTATCTTTGTTTCATTTTGTGGTTCACTTGATTCGTCATCATCCTCGAGACGAGGGACAGACGAATGACCTGCTAATTAGCCAAGCTAGTCGGTACAGCTAGCTAAGCTAGCTACTCTACCAGCAGCATCCTAGTTATCCTAGCTACCACTACATCATCACCGGCTGCCTGCATTTCTTGTGGACCGATGGAGCTCCCTGGTTGTTTCTTCCACCTGTTAAATACTGTGGAAGGCTTCTCCCTCTCTCGTTGACGGATGCTGGCCTACGCTCCCTCTGTCCAGTTCTCCTCTCTTCACTAGATGGATGGTAACTTTAGTGTTTAACCCCTCTGTGTCCAAGGACCAAACTTTTGAATATAATTTTTTTAACGCTTTTTTCGGAGAAAAACGAATTCATTGCATCCGCCATGGAGCCCAGTTTCATAATATTACCTTGTCCCTAGTTATGAAGTAATCACGAAAAAACAGGCCTTATGTTCGGACATTTTTCACCCTACCAGCTCCTATTAGTTGTATTGAGCTCCGTGACACCGACTCGCCTTCAGAACGTTCTATTCCCAGCCCATTGTTCTGCGTCACAATGCCAGCTTCTCTATTGTTATCAATGAGACCTGCCTGCGTTAACCCTGTAGGTTTACCTCAGGTAACTTATTATTAACAAGGTTATGGCTACTTGGTGAGCGTTCACCCTGTAGGTTTACCTCAGGTAACATATTACTAACAAGGTTACAGCTACTTGGTGAGCGTTCACCCTGTAGGTTTACCTCAGGTAACTTATTATTAACAAGGTTACGGCTACTTGGTGAGCGTTAACCCTATAGTTTACCTCAGCGCGCACACTATTCACCTGAGTACATGTTGTGGTCACCAATAGTGAGGTGAGACACGGTTTTGAGAGGCGATGGCTGGCGGATAGCCATCAAACATTAAACATTTTTTGGTCATGGTTAACCATATTTGTTTTAAGAAAGAAGTGTACAATCTAAACAAAACGCATGTCCCTGTCCTCTTTTTCAAGATGTGGCCGATTTAAACAGCCAGAAGACATTTTTTAATTAAGAAATAACCATTTTTTGGACGACTTGTTGTTTCTAAATGACTGCTGGGTAATTTGATATGCATCTAAATCGAGCGAATGCTGCGCAGGTTCCCTTAGTTGCAAACCAAATGGATATAATGGGGTGATTGTTGTCTAATCGGGTGGTCTAGCTCATTGATTTGTAGATCTGACTCAGTTGCTACCTCAGATTATGAGCCTAGCAAGTGTCATGAATGAGTTATGTAGTACCCACATATGGCCACAAGGAGGAGCAAGAGTGCCATGAACCCATACAGTTTTTTTGCCATATAAACCTTAAACCTAACATTCATTCAAATGTATTTATAATGCACTCATTGTTCACCTCGTTGTCGTCAAGGAATATGGGACCAAATACTAAACATTTGACTACTTTAAAACACAATAAGTGAATTGGTCAGAATACTTATGACTTCTTCAAATAGGGGGACTAGATACATAAAGTGCATTTATTTTTCTAAATGAAACAGATATGTATGAAAATACCCTCAAATAAAAGGTGACAATATATACTGTCGCCTCATATGAAAATCCAAAATGCTGGAGTATAGAGCCACATTTCAAATGTTAGCTTCACTGTCAAAATAGATATAGTGTGGACTGTATACTCAATACAATCTAAATCTGATACCTCACTGTCTGTCTTTTGACTGATACTGCTTTTTAAACTGGTCTGGTCAGTCTACTCAAAATGTGTACTTTATAGTTTTCTCTCCACAAGCAATATTATGATAATTTCTAATAATGATACATTCATTTATGAATAGATATGGCAGGTTTCAGGACACTGATATATCTGAATATGTTGAAAAAATATACTGCCACTATTTTTACCACTAAAGAATAGCAGTGTGGTTTTAATATGATTTGACTCTTTGCAGGCTGTCAGGCTGTCTAGTCACAGAGGAAGGCTGTGCTTCTCTGGTCTCAGCTCTGATGTCAAACCCCTCACACCTGAGAGAGCTGGACCTGAGCTACAATCACCCAGGAGACTCAGGAGTCAGACTGCTCTCTGCTGGACTGGAGGATCCACACTGCAGACTGGAGAAACTCAAGTATATAGAGGGTTTATGTCAATGTTCATATCAGACATGTTGGAGTTATCAGGCTAGTTAAGACAAACATTCTGACCACCACTTGGACTAAGTTATATGCTGACTGTGTGTGTGTGTGTTTGTGTGTGTGTGTGTATCCAGTGTGTGTGTGTGTCAGTGTGTGTGTGTGTCAGTGTGTGTGTGTGTTTGTGTGTGTTTGTGTCCTGTGTGCACGTGTATCAGTACACACACAGAACACACACACACAAATGCACACACACACACACTGGACACACACACACACACTGGACCCACACACTGACACACACACACACACACACACACACACACTGGACACACACACACCAAACACCCGATACACCACACACACACACACACACACACACACACACACTGGACACACACACACACACTGGACACACAAACACACACTTGACTCACACACGCTGGACACACACACACAGGACACACACACACACACACACACACTGGAAACACTCACACACTGGACACACACACAAACTGGACAAACACACACACAAACACACACACTAGGATTATTTTAGTAGTGTTTAGAAACATGTTATCTACTCACTTAGACAGAAGATGAATCTAGTCATCATCCACCATTCAGTTACTATTGGGCAAAACATAACCCAAAACACAACCAAAACAAACTGCAAATGCATCCAACTAGTTTGGGACCAAATACTAAACTTTTGACTACTTTAATACACTATAAGTGAATTTGTCAGAATACTTATGAATTCTTCAAATAGGGGGACTAGATACATAAAGTGCTTTAATTTCTAAACGGTGAAACAGATATGTATGAAAATACCCTCAAATAAAAGGTGACATTATATACTGTCACCTCATATGAAACATTTGATCTCAAATTTTAAATGCTAGAGTATAGAGCCACATTTAAAATGTTATCTTCACTGTCAAACTAGATATGGTGTGGACTGTATACTCAATACAATCTAAATCTGATACCTCACTGTCTGTCATTTGACTGATACTGCTTTTTAAACTGCTCTGGTCAGTCTACTCAAATATTCGTACTATACATTTTTCTCTCTACAAGCAACATTATTATAATTTGTCATATCTAATATTGATACATTCATTCATTTATGAATAGATATGTTAAGTTTCAGGACACTGATATTTCTGAAAATGTTGAAAAAATATACTGCCACTATTTTCAACACCAAACAATAGCAGTGTGGTTTTAATATGATTTGACTCTTGCAGGCTGTCAGGCTGTCTAGTCACAGAGGAAGGCTGTTCTTCTCTGGTCTCAGCTCTGAAGTCAAACCCCTCACACTTGAGAGAGCTGGATCTGAGTAACAATGACCTGAAGGATTCAGGAGTGAAGCTGCTCTCTGCTGGACTGGGGAATCCCCACTGTAAACTGGAGACTCTGAGGTCAGTATTCCTGTATCACTCAATGAACACACACACACTGGACACACATACAGGACACACACAAACTGGACACACACACACACACACACAATGGACACACACACACACTGGACACACAGACACACACACATAAGGATTAATTTAGTAGTGTTTAGAAACATGTTATCTACTGTTAATAATGATGCATTCATTCATGTATATACAGTACCAGTCAAAAGTTTGGACACACCTACTCATTCAAGGGTTTGTCTTTATTTTTACTATTTTTTACTTTGTAGAATAATAGTGAAGACATCAAAACTATGAAATAACACATCTGGAATCATGTAGTAACCAAGAAAGTGTTAAACGAAATTCTTCAAATAACCACACTTTGCCTTGATGACAGCTTTGCACACTCTTGGCATTCTCTCAACCAGCTTCACCTGGAATGCTTTGCCAACAGTCTTGAAAGAGTTCCCACATATGCTGAGCACTTGTTGGCTGCTTTTCCTTCACTCTGCCGTCCGACTCATCCCAAACCATTTCAATTGGGTTGAGGTCGGGTGATTGTGGAGGCCAGGTCATCTGGTGCAGCACTCCATCACTCTCCTTCTTGGTAGAATAGCCCTTACACAGCGTGGAGGTGTGTTGGGTCATTGTCCTGTTGAAAAACAAATGATAGTCCCACTAAGCCCAATCCAGATGGGATGGCGTATCGCTGCAGAATGCTGTGGTAGCCATGCTGGTTAAGTGTGCCTTGAATTCAAAATAAATCACAGACAGTGTCACCAGCAAAGCACCCCCCACACTATAACACCTCCTCCTCCATTCTTTACGGTGGGAACTACACATGCGGAGATCATCCGTTCACCCACACCGCGTCTCACAAATAAACGGCGGTTGGAACCAAAGATCTCCCATTTGGACTCCAGACCAAAGGACAAATGTCCACCGGTTTAATGTCCATTGCCCGTGTTTCTTGGCCCAAGCAGGTCTCTTCTTATTATTGGTGTCCTTTAGTAGTGATTTCTTTGCAGCAATTCGACCATGAAGGCCTGATTCACACAGTCTCCTCTGAAAAGTTGATGTAGAGATGTGTCTGTGACTTGAACTCTGTGAATAATTTATTTGGTTTGCAATTTCTGAGGCTGGTAACTCTGATGAACTTATCCTCTGCAGCAGAAGTAACTCTGGGTCTTCCATTCCTGTGGCGGTCCTCATGAGAGTCAGTTTCATCATAGTGCTTGATATTTTTGCGACTGCACTTGAAGAAACTTTAAAAGTTCTTGAAATGTTCCTTATTGAATGACCGTCATGTCTTAAAGTAATGATGGACTGTCGTTTCTCTTTGCTTATTTGAGCTGTTCTTGCCATAATATGGACTTGGCCTTTTACCAAATAGGGCTATCTTCTGTATACCCCCTACCTTGTCACAACACAACTGATTGGCTCAAACGCATTAAGAAGGAAAGACATTCCACAAATTAACTTTTAAGAAGGCACACCTGTTAATTGAAATGCATTCCAGGTGACTACCTCATGAAGCTGGTTGAGAGAATGCCAAGAGTGTGCAAAGCTGTTATCAAGGCAAAGGGTGGCTATTTGAAGAATCTCAAATATAACATATATTTTAATTTGTTTAACACTTCTTTGGTTACTACATGATTCCAAATGTGTTATTTCATAGTTTTAATGTCTTCACCATTATTCTACAATGTAAAAAATAGTTTTTAAATTTTTTTACAAAAACTTGAATGAATAGGTTTGTTCAAACTTTTGACTGGTAGTAGTGTGTATATATACATATATGAATAGATATGGCAGGTTTCAGGACACTGATGTATCTGAAAATGTTGAAAAAATATACTGCCACTATTTTCACCACCAAAGAATAGCAGTGTGGTTTTAATATGATTTGACTTTTTGCAGGCTGTCAGGCTGTCTAGTCACAGAGGAAGGCTGTGCTTCTCTGGTCTCAGCTCTGAAGTCAAACCCCTCACACCTGAGAGAGCTGGATCTGAGTAACAATGACCTGAAGGATTCAGGAGTGAAGCTGCTCTCTGCTGGACTGGGGAATCCCCACTGTAAACTGGAGACTCTGAGGTCAGTATTCCTGTATCACTCAATGAACACACACACACTGGACACACATACAGGACACACACAAACTGGACACACACACACACACACACAATGGACACACACACACACTGGACACACAGACACACACACATAAGGATTAATTTAGTAGTGTTTAGAAACATGTTATCTACTGTTAATAATGATGCATTCATTCATGTATATACAGTACCAGTCAAAAGTTTGGACACACCTACTCATTCAAGGGTTTGTCTTTATTTTTACTATTTTTTTACTTTGTAGAATAATAGTGAAGACATCAAAACTATGAAATAACACATCTGGAATCATGTAGTAACCAAGAAAGTGTTAAACGAAATTCTTCAAATAACCACACTTTGCCTTGATGACAGCTTTGCACACTCTTGGCATTCTCTCAACCAGCTTCACCTGGAATGCTTTGCCAACAGTCTTGAAAGAGTTCCCACATATGCTGAGCACTTGTTGGCTGCTTTTCCTTCACTCTGCCGTCCGACTCATCCCAAACCATTTCAATTGGGTTGAGGTCGGGTGATTGTGGAGGCCAGGTCATCTGGTGCAGCACTCCATCACTCTCCTTCTTGGTAGAATAGCCCTTACACAGCGTGGAGGTGTGTTGGGTCATTGTCCTGTTGAAAAACAAATGATAGTCCCACTAAGCCCAATCCAGATGGGATGGCGTATCGCTGCAGAATGCTGTGGTAGCCATGCTGGTTAAGTGTGCCTTGAATTCAAAATAAATCACAGACAGTGTCACCAGCAAAGCACCCCCACACTATAACACCTCCTCCTCCATTCTTTACGGTGGGAACTACACATGCGGAGATCATCCGTTCACCCACACCGCGTCTCACAAATAAACGGCGGTTGGAACCAAAGATCTCCCATTTGGACTCCAGACCAAAGGACAAATGTCCACCGGTTTAATGTCCATTGCCCGTGTTTCTTGGCCCAAGCAGGTCTCTTCTTATTATTGGTGTCCTTTAGTAGTGATTTCTTTGCAGCAATTCGACCATGAAGGCCTGATTCACACAGTCTCCTCTGAAAAGTTGATGTAGAGATGTGTCTGTGACTTGAACTCTGTGAATAATTTATTTGGTTTGCAATTTCTGAGGCTGGTAACTCTGATGAACTTATCCTCTGCAGCAGAAGTAACTCTGGGTCTTCCATTCCTGTGGCGGTCCTCATGAGAGCCAGTTTCATCATAGTGCTTGATATTTTTTGCGACTGCACTTGAAGAAACTTTAAAAGTTCTTGAAATGTTCCTTATTGAATGACCGTCATGTCTTAAAGTAATGATGGACTGTCGTTTCTCTTTGCTTATTTGAGCTGTTCTTGCCATAATATGGACTTGGTCTTTTACCAAATAGGGCTATCTTCTGTATACCCCCTACCTTGTCACAACACAACTGATTGGCTCAAACGCATTAAGAAGGAAAGACATTCCACAAATTAACTTTTAAGAAGGCACACCTGTTAATTGAAATGCATTCCAGGTGACTACCTCATGAAGCTGGTTGAGAGAATGCCAAGAGTTTGCAAAGCTGTCATCAAGGCAAAGGGTGGCTATTTGAAGACTCTCAAATATAACATATATTTTGATTTGTTTAACACTTCTTTGGTTACTACATGATTCCAAATGTGTTATTTCATAGTTTTAATGTCTTCACCATTATTCTACAATGTAAAAATAGTTTTTAAAATTTTTTACAAAAACTTGAATGAATAGGTTTGTTCAAACTTTTGACTGGTAGTAGTGTGTATATATACATATATGAATAGATATGGCAGGTTTCAGGACACTGATGTATCTGAAAATGTTGAAAAAATATACTGCCACTATTTTCACCACCAAAGAATAGCAGTGTGGTTTTAATATGATTTGACTTTTTTGCAGGCTGTCAGGCTGTCTAGTCACAGAGGAAGGCTGTGCTTCTCTGGTCTCAGCTCTGAAGTCAAACCCCTCACACCTGAGAGAGCTGGATCTGAGTAACAATGACCTGAAGGATTCAGGAGGGAAGCTGCTCTCTGCTGGACTGGGGAATCCCCACTGTAAACTGGAGACTCTGAGGTCAGTATTCCTGTAGTTGGTCAACAAGTGACAACTGTTCACCAGATCCACATGTGTTTACCAGGCACACATAGTCCACACCATATGTGTTTGGACAGTGAAGCTTACAGTTTAAAATTTGGTGCTATGCTCCAGCATTTTGGATTTGAGATAGAATGTTGAGATAGAATGTTTCATTTTAGGCAACAGTACAGAATGTCACCTTTTATTTGAGGATATTTTCATACATATCTGTGTTACTGTTTAGAAATGAAAGCACTTTATGTATCTAGTTCTCCCATTTTAAAAAGTCGTAATAATTTGGACATATTCACTTATATTGTATTAAAGTAGTCATAAGTTTAGTATTTGGTCCCATATTCCTTACCTGCAGTGATTACATCAAGCTTGTGATTCTACAAACTTGTTGAATACATTTGCAGTTTGTCTTGGTTGTGTTTTAGATGATGTTTTTCCCAATAGAAACTGAATGGTGAATAATGTCCTGTCATTTTGGAGTCACTTCACTTGTATTGTCAGTAAGAATAGAAGATGTTTCTGAACACTTCTACATTCATATGGACGCTACTATGATTATGAATAATCATGAATGAATCGTGAATGATGATGAATGAGAAAGTTACAGAGGAACAAGGATCATACCCCCCTCTGTTATTGGTAATGGTGAGAGGTTAGCATGTTTTGTTGTAGCCTCTGTAACTTTCTCACTCATTATTATTCATGATTCATTCATGATTTTCCTTAATCATGTCATCATCAGGATTGATTTAGTAGTGTTTAGAAACATGTTATCTACTCACTTAGACAGAAAATTACTCCAGTCATCATCCACCATTCAGTTACTATTGGGCAAAACATAACCCAAAAACACAACCAAAACAAACTGCAAATGCAACCAACGAGTTTACAACCAAATACTCAACTTTTGACTACTTTAATACACTATAAGTGAATTGGTCAGAATACTTATGACTTCTTCAAATATGGGGACTAGATACATAAAGTGCTTTCATTTCTAAACGGTGAAACAGATATGTATTAAAAATACCCTCAAATAAAGGTGACATTATATACTGTCACTTCATATGAAACATTTGATCTCAAATCCAAAATGCCGGAGTATAGAGCCACATTTAAAATGTTAGCTTCACTGTCAAACTAGATATGGTGTGGACTGTATACTCAATACAATCTAAATCTGATACCTCACTGTCTGTCTTTTGACTGATACTGCTTTTTAAACTGCTCTGGTCAGTCTACTCAAATATTCGTACTATACATGTTTCTATCTACAAGCAATATTATGATAATTTCTAATAATATTACAATCATTTATGAAAAGATATGTCAGGTTTCAGGACACTGATATATCTGAACATGTTGAAAAAATATACTGCCACTATTTTCACCACCAAAGAATAGCAGTGTGGTTTTAATATGATTTGACTCTTTGCAGGCTGTCAGGCTGTCTAGTCACAGAGGAAGGATGTGCTTCTCTGGTCTCAGCTCTGAAGTCAAACCCCTCACACCTGAGAGAGCTGGACCTGAGCTACAATCACCCAGGAGACTCAGGAGTCAGACTGCTCTCTGCTGGACTGGAGGATCCACACTGCAGACTGGAGAAACTCAAGTATGTAGAGGGTTTATGACAATGTTCATATCAGACATGTTGGAGTTATCAGGCTAGTTAAGACAAACATTCTGACCACCACTTGGACTAAGTTATATAAAGACTGTGTGTGTGTATGTGAGTGTGTGTGTGTGTGTCGGTGTGTGTGTGTGTGTCCTGTGTGTGTGTGTGTGTGTGTGTGTCTGTGTGTCCAGTGTGTGTGTGTGTGTGTGTGTGTGTCGTGTGTGTGTGTGTGTTTGTCCAGTGTGTGTGTGTGTGTGTGTGTGTCTTGTCCAGTGTGTGTGTGTACACTGGACACACACACACTGGACACACATACACACTGGACACACACACACACACACACTGAACACATACACACAAAGTTCACACACACACACAAAGGACGCACACACACACTGTACAAACACACACACTGGACACACACACACTCACACTGGACACACACACACACACACTAGACACACACACACACACTCTGGACAAACACACACACACACTAGACAAACAAACACACACTGGACACACACACACACTGGACACACACACACACACTAGACACACACACACATACATACTAGACACACACACACTGGACACAAACATACAATGGACACACACACACACACACTGTAAACACACACACTGGACACATACACACAAAGGACACACACACACACACAGACTTACTCAAACTGGACACACAAACACAAACACTGGACACACACATACACTGGACACACACACACACTGGACATACACACACACACATTAGACACACACACATACACTAGACACACACACACACACACTAGACATACACACACACTGGACACACACACACAATGGACACACATACGCACACTGGACAAACACACACACACACACACACACACACTGGACACACACACTGGACACACACACACTGGACACACACACACACACTGGACAAACACACACACACACACACACAATGGACACACACACACACACACACACACTGGACACACATACACACTGGACAAACACACACACACACACACTGAACACATACACACACTGTACAAACACACACACTGGACACACACACACTCACACTGGACACACACACACGCACACTAGACACACACACACACACACTGGACAAACACACACACACACTAGACAAACAAACACACACTGGACACACACACACACTGGACAAACAAACATACATACTATACATACACACACACACTAGACACACACACATACACACTAGACATACACACACACACTGGACACACACAAACACACAGACTTACTCACACTGGACACACAAACACAAACACTGGACACACACATACACTGGACACACACACACACTGGACATACACACACACACATTAGACACACACACATACACTGGACACACACACACACTGGACATACACACACACACACTAGACATACACACACTGGACACACACACACAATGGACACACATACGCACACTGGACAAACACACACACACACACACACACACACTGGACACACACACTGGACACACACACACTGGACACACACACACACACTGAACAAACACACACACACACACACACACACACTGGACACACACACACACACACACACACACACACACACACACACACACACACACTGGACACACTCACACATACTGGACACAAAAACACACACACTTGACATACACACACACACTGGACAGACACACACACACACACACACTGGACACACACTGGACACACACTGGACACACACACACACACACACACTGGACACACACTGGACACACACACTGTGTCCAGTGTGTGTGTATACAGTGTGTGTGTCCAGTGTGTGTGTGTGTGTGTGTGTGTGTGTGTGTGTGTGTGTGTGTGTGTGTGTGTGTGTGTGTGTGTGTGTGTGTGTGTGTGTGTGTGTGTGTGTGTGTGTGTGTGTGTGTGTGTGAGTTCAGGTGTATCCCTCAATGACTGTCTGTTCTTCTGCTTACCGCTACAGTGTGGAACATGGTGGAGAGAACACAATGAAACCTGGACTTAGAAAATGTGAGTGTTGACTGCTGTGAAGAATATGACGAAGAATAAGTCTTAATTCAAGTGAAGTCAAAGTCAAAGACCACCATCATTACTTACTTGGTCATATTAAATATCAGCTGTAGTTCTACAGAAGCAGAAATCAGGGACACCAAAGTTTACAAAGAGTTGCTTTGAGAATGTGTGTGTCTCTGTGTGTGTGTGTGTTGCATGTTCGTGTTACTTTAGAAATGTGTGTGTGTGTGTGTGTGTGTGCGTTCATGCATGAAAGTGTGAGTGTGTATGTGTATCCAGTGTGTATGTGTGTGTTCAGGATGTGTTTGTGTGTGTGTTCAGTGTGTGTGTGTGTTCAGGATGTGTGTGTGTGTTCAGGGTGTGTGTGTGTGTGTGTTCAGGATGTGTGTGTGTTCAGGGTGTGTGTGTGTTTGTGTGTGTGTGTGTAATTAATGTGAATAAGTGTGTTTTATATTACCATACAGAATAACATATGATCATTCAGCAAGTCTCAAGTTACCTTAACTTCTCCTTTTGATACCTAGAAACATCTACATTAAATTAATTAGTGAAAAGTGAGTTAACATTCTAATGTGAATGATGATGATTTCTAATATTGTGTCTGGTTTCATCCATCAGATGTCTGTGATCTCACACTTGACCTAAACACAGTAAACAGATTCCTCTCTCTGTCTGAGGAGAACAGAAAGGTGACATGGAGGAGAGAGGAGCAGCCGTATCCTGATCACCCAGAGAGATTTGAGGTCTATAGACAGGTGCTGTGTAGAGAGGGTCTGACTGGACGCTGTTACTGGGAGGTAGAGTGGAGTGGGAGTTGGACTGGTATAGGAGTGACATATAAAGGAATCAGCAGGAGAGGAGGGGCTAATGACTGTTGGCTTGGATACAATGACAAGTCCTGGAGTCTGTTCTGCTCTGGCAACAGTTACACTGCCTGGCACAATAATAAGTCCACTACCATAGACGTCCCCTCCTCCAGCTCCCACAGAGTAGGAGTGTATCTGGACTGGCCAGCCGGCACTCTGTCCTTCTACAGAGTCTCCTCTGACACACTGACCCACCTGAACACATTCCACTCCACATTCACTGAGCCCCTCTATCCAGGGTTTTGGGTTGATGATGTTGACTCCTTTGGTGACCTTTGGGGTTTAGGGTCCTCAGTGTCCCTGTGTCAAACATAACACACTGGACACACACACACACACACACACACACACACACACACACTGGACACACACACACACACACACTGGACACCCACACACACACACTGGACACACACACACACACACTGGACACACACACACACACACACTGGACACACACACACACACACACTGGACACACACTCACACACACCGGACACACACACACACACACACACACACTGGACACACAAACACCGGACACACAGACAGACTGGACACACAAACACACTGGACACACACACACTGGACACACACACACATACACACTGGACACACACACACACACACACACACTGGACACACACAAACACCGGACACACACACACACACTGGACACACACACACACACACACTAGACACACACACACACACACACTGGACACACACACTGGACACACACAAACACCGGACACACACACACACACCGGACACACACACACACACATACACATACACACACTAGACACACACACACACACACACACACTGAACACACACACTGAACACACACACACTGGACACACACACACACTGGACACACACAAACACACACACACACACACACACACACACACACACGGACACACACACACTGGACACACTCACACTGGACACACTCACACTGGACACACACACTGGACACACACACACACTGGACAAACACACACACACTGTACAAATACAAACACACAAACACTGGACACACTCAAACTGGACACACACACACTGGACACACACACACACACACACACCGGACACACACACACACACACACACACACTGGACAAACACACACACTGGACACACTCACTCTGGACATACACACACACACACTGGACACACACACATTGGACACACACACACACACACTGGACACACACACACTGGACACACACACACACTGGACACACTCACACACTGGACACACTCACACACTGGACACACACACACCGGACACACACACACACACTGGACACACACACACTGGACACACTCACACTGGACACACACAAACACACACACACACACACACACACACACCGGACACATACACACACACGTACACTGGACACATACACACACACGTACACTGGACACACACACACACACACTGGAAAAACACAAACACACACACACACACAAACTGGACAAACACACACACTGGACACACACACTGGACACACACACACACTAAACACACACACACACTGGACACACACACACTGGACACAAACACTGGATACACACACACTCACACTGGACACACACAAACACACACACACACACACACACACACCGGACACATACACACACACGTACACTGGACACATACACACACACACACACATGGACAAACACACAAACTGGACACACACACTGGACACACACACACACACTAGACACACACACACACTGGACACACACACACTGGACACAAACACTGGATACACACACACACACACTGGAGACACAAACACACACACACACTGGAAACACACACTGTACACACACACACACACACTGAACACACACACTGGACACACACACACACTAGACACACACACACACACACACTGAACACACACACTGGACACACACACGCTGTACACACAACTGGACACACACACACTGTACAAATACACACACACACACACTGGACACACTCACACTGGACACACACAACATTGGACACACACAAACACACTGGACACACACACACTGGACACACACACTGGACACACACACACACTGGACACACACACACACACTGGACACACACACACACACTGGACACACACACACACTGGACACACAAACCAACACACACTGAACACACACACTGGACACACACACATTGGACACACACACACTGGACACACACACTGGACACACACAAACACACTGGACACACACACACTGGACACACACACTGGACACACACACACTGGACACAAACAAACACACACACACACACACACTGGACAAACACACACTGGACACACACACTGGACACACACAAACACACAAACACACACACTGGACAAACACACACACTGGACACACACAAACACACACACACACACACACACACTGCACACACACACTGGACACACACACACTGGACAAACACACTGGACACACTCACACTGGACATACACACACACACACACACTGGACACACACACTGTACACACACACACACACTGAACACACACACTGGACACACACACACTAGACACACACACACAAACACACTGGACACACACACACTGGACACACACACTGGACACACACACACACTGGACACACACACACACACTGGACACACACACACACACTGGACACACACACACACACTGAACACACACACTGGACACACACACATTGGACACACACACACTGGACACACACACTGGACACACACAAACACACTGGACACACACACACTGGACACACACACACTGGACACAAACAAACACACACACACACACACACACACTGGACAAACACACACACTGGACACACACACTGGACACACACAAACACACACAATGGACACACACAAACACACAAACATACACACTGGACAAACACACACACTGGACACACACACACACACACACACACACACACACTGAACACACACACTGGACACACACACACTGGACAAACACACTGGACACACTCACACTGGACATACACACACACACACTGGACACACACACTGTACACACACACACACACTGAACACACACACTGGACACACACACACACTAGTCACACACACACACACACACTGAACACACACACTGGACACACACACGCTGTACACACACACTGGACACACACACACTGGACACACACACACACTAGACACACACACACACACTGGACACACACACACTGGACACACACACTGGACACACACTGGACACACACACACACACACACACACTGGACACACACACACACACACACTGGACAAACACACAAACACACACTGAACACACACACACTGGACACACACACACACTGGACACACACACACACACACACTGGATACACACACACACTGGACACACACACACAAATACACTTGACACACACACACACACTGGACAAACACACACACACTGGACACACACACACACACACACACACACTGGACACATTTCCATGTGTAGGATTTTGATGAAAGGAAATCCCATATACCCTACTGGACAGGACTTTGCTATGGCATCTTCTGTTTGGGTGTCTCAGGTCAGGTCTGAGCCATGATCAGAATGTGTCTCTGTGTCTATTTCCAGCCCTGCCATTTCTACCTGTCCTGATCTAGTGTTTCACCCCTGACCTCCTCACACCGTCTCACTGTCCATGTCTGCTTTTAGCTCCCATCTCTACTTCACTGTGTTATAATGGACCTTATGCTTGTTATGTCACCTCTGTAACCAGTTATCAAACATACTTACCTTTCTGACCCTATCCCATGGCCCTACTTTCTACAACTGAACATTTAAATTCCTTTATGAGTTTTGTTTAGTGTCCATTTACTTATCTATGTATTTGTTGTATATTGGGGTTGTGCTGCAGAGCATCATGGGGGTTTGTATGTGTTGAGATGTGTCTGGCCAACATAGAAATACAAGAACTAGACTGTGAACATAGAACAAAACACATAGAAACTACACACCCTGGCTCAACATATAGAGTCCCCAGAGCCAGGGTGTGACATTTTACAATTGTTTAAAAATGTTATTTTCTGTGGTCCAGAATAGGCTAATGTTAGCACAGTGTATTGCTAGCAGAGGCAAGTGCATAGTCCAGCTAGCTAAGAAAGAGCGTTAACCAGTGGTGTAAAGTACTTAAGTAGTACTTTAAAGTATTTTTACTTAAGTATTTCTTTGGGGTATCTGTACTTGACTTTACTATTTATATTTTTGACTACTTTTACTTTTACTTCACTACATTCCTAAAGAAAATAATGTACTTTTTACTCCATACATTTTCCCTGTCACCCAAAAGTACTCGTTACATTTTGAATGCTTAGCAGGACAGGCAATGGTCCAATTCACACCCTTATCAAGAGAACATCCCTACTGCCTCTGATCTGGGGGACTCACTAAACACAAATGCTTTGTTTGTAAATTGTCTGAGTGTTGGAGTGTGCCTCTGGCTGAACGTACATTTTAAAAACAAGAAAATCGTCTGGTTTGCTTTATGTAAGGAATTTGAAATTATTTATACTTGTACTTTTACTTTTGATACTTAAGTTTATTTAGAACCAAATACTTTTAGACTTTTACTCAAGTAGTATTTTACTGGGTGACTTTCACTTTTAGTTGAGTCATTTTCTATTAAGATATCTCTACTTTTACTCAAGTATGACAATTGGGTACTTTTCCCACCACTGGAGTTAACATCGTCATGGACGGCAGAAAAGGACTGGAGACGGACATCGGAGCTGGAAAAAATTGTGATTAAAAAGGAGGAATATACAGTGATTAAAGGAAAGGACATTTATTCAACTGTGAAGACAAACCTTTTAATTAAATCTGCTAAATGAGCGAATTTAGGAGGAAACGTCAGTGAGTGAAGTGAATGAAGATCACTTGACTGAGGAAAATATTGCTGTGGTTGAGGACAATATTGAAGTGAGTGACAATCAGGAGCTTATTGATTAACAAAAAATTATTGGAATTGTTGGAAACATTGGACAGTTTGATGAAAGTATTGAGCAGTGGAGCTCATATACAGAACAGTTTGAATATTTTGTTCTTGTAAATGACATGGATGAGGACAACATTGTGCCGACATGTTTTAGTGTAATGGGGCCAAAGACATTTAATTTACTAGGCAGCCTGCTACAGCCAGTCAGAACAGGTAATAAGACGTATGGGGATATTGTGGAGATACTTAAAGGACATTTTTCACCAGAACCACTAGTTAATGCTGAAAGGTTCAGGTTCCACAGGAGACATCAGGAAGAGGGAGAATCAGTAACAATGTTTGCTGCTGCATTAAAGAAACTACCAGAACACTGAGTTTAATGCTGTTCTAAATGACATCATTAGAGACAGACTAGTATGTGGGCTACGGAGTGAAGCTACACAAAAGAGACTGTTGACTGAAAGTCATCTGACCTTGGCAAAGGACATTGAAATCAGTGTGTCCATGGAACTAGCTGCTAAAGAGGCTCACCAGTTGAGTTCATCAGGAACTTAGTGGGTTCATCTAACAATCCTAATTATCAGCTGATACATTTTAATCTCATACCTTCCACCTAGAAAAACATCATTTAATAGAAATCACAACCGCTCCTCTGTGTGATCTATGTAATCAAGGTGCCTTTGGCTCCTTTAATCATATGTACTGGGAGTGACCATGAGACATGTTTTGGAAAGAGGTATCCTCATACCTTGTTCCCCCAAACTGTTATTACTGGCTGTATAACTAGTTTCCTGCTGCTATTTGTTCTTGTCTGTGTTCCTTTAAAATAAATAAAAAGTTGATCACAAAAAAGGAAAAGTACACAGAGTTTCAACTGAAAATCAGAGACAGGGAAATCAAGTCACATGTGGCAAGGTGGGACATCAAGTATCTACATGCTGGTGTAAGAACATGGATTGTCCAGAGACATTCCAACAAATGAAAAGAGATGTTCACACTGTTGAGCAGGAGAACACTGAGGTGAGTGACTCATCAAACCAAGAGAACACTGAGGTGAGTGACTAATCAGACCAGGAGAACACTGAGGTGAGTGACTCATCAGACCTAGAGAACACTGAGGTGAGTGACTCATCAGACCAGGAGAACACTGAGGTGAGTGACTCATCAGACCAGGAGAACACTGAGGTGAGAGACTCATCAGACCAGGAGAACACTGAGGTGAGTGACTCATCAGACCAAGAGAACACTGAGGTGAGTGACTCATCAGACCAGGGAGATCACTGAGGTGAGTGACTCATCAGACCAAGAGAACACTGAGGTGAGTGAGTCATCAGACCAGGAGAACACTGAGGTGAGTGACTCATCAGACCAGGAGAACACTGAGGTGAATGACTCATCAGACCAGGAGAACACTGAGGTGAATGACTCATCAGACCAGGAAGTCACACTGAAAATTCTGACTGTTGCTGGGGGGCTGCACGGCTACTATGTCTCCCTTGCTAGAGGGACAGCTGGTGAGTATGGAGATTGACACAGGGCCAGCTGGTGCATATGGAGATTGACACAGGGCCAGCTGGTGCGTATGTAGATTGACACAGGGCCAGCTGGTGCGTATGGAGATTGACACAGGTCCAGCTGGTGCATATGGAGATTGACACAGGGCCAGCTGGTGAGTATGGAGATTGACACAGGGCCAGCTGGTGAGTATGGAGATTGACACTGGGCCAGCTGGTGCGTATGGAGATTGACACAGGGCCAGCTGGTGAGTATGGAGATTGACACAGGGCCAGCCGGTGAGTATGGAGATTGACACAGGGCCAGCTGGTGCGTATGGAGATTGACACAGGGCCAGCTGGTGCGTATGGAGATTGACACAGGGCCAGCTGGTGCGTATGGAGATTGACACAGGGCCAGCTGGTGAGTATGGAGATTGACACAGGGCCAGCTGGTGCGTATGGAGATTGACACAGGGCCAGCTGGTGTGTATGGAGGTTGACACAGGGACAGCTGGTGCGTATGGAGATTGTACCTTAGGCTATCAGACCAAAAGTCAAGGCTGACTTGGAGGCTTTAGACAAGAACAAAGTACTGGAGCTGGTCAGCGTGAGTCTCTATGGTGTGGAAGCAGTCTTGTCCCATATCATGCCTTCTGGTGAAGAAAAGGCTTTCACACCAAGGACATTGAACGAAGCAGAAAGTAACTAATGGACAGATAGAATGAGAAGCCCTTGGTCACCCTTCTTACAAATCATTGTTCGCTGACGAGCATCTTTGGACCTCATACTAGGATTCTGTCACTTGCTGCCAACAGAATGTAAAGGCAGGCTTTGTTGTCAGCACACACCTACGACATCAAGTACCGCAGGTCAGAACTGCACTGCAATGCAGATCAGTGGAGGCTGCTGAGGGGAGGACGGCTCATAATAATGTCTGGATTGGAGCAAATAGAATGGCATCAAACACATGGAAACCATGGAAACCATGTGTTTGATGTATTTGATACCATTCCCCTAATTCCGCTCCAGCCATTACCACGAGCCCGTCCTCCCCAATTAAGGTGCCACCAACCTCCTGTGATGCAGATGGACTTTCCAGGTTACCACTACCTGTGGTCAAGACAGAGTCAGATGGACTCCAGGTTCCCACTACCTGTGGTCAAGACAGAGTCAGATGGACTCCAGGTTACCACTACCTGTGGTCAAGACAGAGTCAGATGGACTCCAGGTTACCACTACCTGTGGTCAAGACAGAGTCAGATGGACTCCAGGTTACCACTACCTGTGGTCAAGACAGAGTCAGATGAACTCCAGGTTACAACTACCTGTGGTCAAGACAGAGTCAGATGGACTCCAGGTTACCACTACCTGTGGTCAAGACAGAGTCAGATGGACTCCAGGTTACCACTACCTGTGGTCAAGACAGAGTCAGATGGACTCCAGGTTACCACTACCTGTGGTCAAGACAGAGTCAGATGGACTCCAGGTTACCACTACCTGTGGTCAAGACAGAGTCAGATGGACTCCAGGTTACCACTACCTGTGGTCAAGACAGAGTCAGATGGACTCCAGGTTACCACTACCTGTGGTCAAGACAGAGTCAGATGGACTCCAGGTTACCACTACCTGTGGTCAAGACAGAGTCAGATGGAATCCAGGTTACCACTACCTGTGATCAAGACAGAGTCAGATGGACTCCAGGTTACCACTACCTGTGATCAAGACAGAGTCACGCCAAGTAGACATCTTCTACTTCAGACAAGTGGAAAACTGCACCAGTCACTTCAGCACAAGTGCGGAGAAACACAAGAAACGACCCGGTTTCATCTGAAGTGATGGACATCATTATCATCAAAGGTAAAGCCTCAGGAGATGCTCTGGAACTGATATATCAATACAGTCCGTTGTCTGCTGTGGGAGAGGAGAGTTATCATTCCACCTTCACTGACCAAACCGGTGTTGCAACAGTTACACTCAGGTAATTGTGGAATGGTTCACATGAAGTAAATCACACAAAGCTACTTCTGGTGGATTGGATTGGATGGAAGCATTGAGGAGAAAGAGAAAAATGTGTTCCTCATGGCAGGAGGTTCTCAACGTACCTCAACTTGGAGAGATAGAGGGGTGGAGACAGGGGGAGGAGGAGGAGAGAGAGGGGGTGGAGACAGGGGGAGGAGGAGGAGAGAGAGGGATGGAGACAGGGGAGGAGGAGGAGAGAGAGAGGGTGGAGACAGGGGGAGGAGGAGGAGAGAGAGGGATGGAGACAGGGGGAGGAGGAGGAGAGAGAGGGGTGGAGACAGGGGGGGAGGAGGAGAGAGAGGGATGGAGACAGGGGAGGAGGAGGAAAGAGAGGGATGGAGACAGAGGGAGGAGGAGGAAAGAGAGGGATGGAGACAGGGGGAGGAGGAGGAGAGAGAGGGATGGAGACAGAGGTTTCCATGTGTTTGATGCCATTCTATTTGCTCCATTCCAGACATTATTATGAGCCATCCTCCCTCAGCAGCCTCCACTGATCTGCATTGCAGTGCAGTTCTGACTTGCGGTACTTGATGTCGTAGGTGTGTGCTGACAACAAAGCCTGCCTTTACATTCTGCTGGCAGCAAGTGACAGAATCCTAGTATGAGGTCCAAAGATGCTCGTCAGCGAACAATGATTTGTAAGAAGGGGGAGGAGGAGGAGAGAGGGGGGATGGAGACAGGGGGAGGAGGAGGAGAGAGAGGGGGTGGAGACAGGGGGAGGAGGAGGAGAGAGAGGGATGGAGACAGGGGGGAGGAGGAGGAGAGAGAGGGGTGGAGACAGGGGAGGAGGAGGAGAGAGAGGGGTGGAGACAGGGGGGAGGAGGAGGAGTGAGAGGGATGGAGACAGGGGGAGGAGGAGGAGAGAGAGGGGTGGAGACAGGGGGAGGAGGAGGAGAGAGAGGGATGGAGACAGGGGAGGAGGAGGAGAGAGAGGGGTGGAGACAGGGGGAGGAGGAGGAGAGAGAGGGGGTGGAGACAGGGGAGGAGGAGAGAGAGGGGTGGAGACAGGGGAGGAGGAGGAGAGAGAGGGGGTGGAGACAGGGGGAGGAGGAGGAGAGAGAGGGATGGAGACAGGGGAGGAGGAGAGAGAGGGGTGGAGAGTGAAAACTCCAGACTATGAGGGGTCCAAACAAGCCAACTCTTAACAGAGATGGAGCCTAATGGTTTATGACAAGTCTCTACTTTTCATTTAAAATGTGTTTTGTTCAGAATTGTTTCCTCAAAGGACCAGTGCTATCAAAAATGTGATTTTTCCTGTTTTTTTATACACATTTCAAGCTGAGGTTGGAATAATACTGTGAAATTGTGAAAATTATGATAATGCCCTTTTAGTGTAAAAGCTGTTTGAAAAGACCTCCTAAAAAATCAGCGTGTTTTGGTGGGATGGAGTTAATAGCCAATAGCCAATAACAACTCGTTTTCAGTTTTCCCCTTCACACTCAGACCACTCCCAGACAGTCCTAGCAAAATACTTGCTTGACAAATTGCTCTTTGCTAATAGAAGCTATTTTTAAAAACCATTTTAATTCAAACCAATCACAGTAAGGTACTTAATTGTTACACTGAAATTATTTGATATTGATATAAAAATGGCTGCATTAGTTTTTTTATATATACTGTAAATAATTTACCTCCACAGCAACATGGACACCAGCATACTGGCACGTACACACCAGAGGAGGCTGGTGGAGGAGCTATAGGAGGACGGGCTCATTGTAAAGACTGGAATGGAATAATGGAATGGTATTTAACGCATCATTTATTTATTCCATTCCAGCCATTACAATTAACCTGTTCTCCTATAGGTCTTCCCAACAGTCTCCTCTCGGAAACTTCTCGGTTCTGGTAAAGAGAAGTTGAGAGTATCACATCATGTTTTATCTCAGCGAATCTGTACAACAGCATATTTAAGAAGCATAAACTGCAACCATGTGATGTTGTTTTGAGAACTTACTCAGCTCAGCCTATTCAGTTATTGGGAAAGCTGGAGGTTAAAGTGAAATGTGGTGCTCAGGTGTTACCACTACCCCTATTAGTGTCAATAGGGAAGGGGTCCTACGATAATGGGGAGAAACTGGATTCAGCACCTAAAATTAGATTGGTCAAGGGTGAACCATGTGTCAGACCCAGTTGCACAGCTGGGCGATAAATATGCTGAGGTGTTTAGTGGTGAAATGGGTGTGGTAAAGGGAGTTAAAGGTGTTTAGTGGTGAAATGGGTGTGGTAAAGGGAGTTAAAGGTGTTTAGTGGTGAAATGGGTGTGGTAAAGGGAGTTAAAGGTGTTTAGTGGTGAAATGGGTGTGGTAAAGGGAGTTAAAGGTGTTTAGTGGTGAAATGGGTGTGGTAAAGGGAGTTAAAGGTGTTTAGTGGTGAAATGGGTGTGGTAAAGGGGAGTTAAAGGTGTTTAGTGGTGAAATGGGTGTGGTAAAGGGAGTTAAAGGTGTTTAGTGGTGAAATGGGTGTGGTAAAGGGAGTTAAAGGTGTTTAGTGGTGAAATGGGTGTGGTAAAGGGAGTTAAAGGTGTTTAGTGGTGAAATTGGTGTGGTAAAGGGAGTTAAAGGTGTTTAGTGGTGAAATGGGTGGGGTAAAGGGAGTTAAAGGTGTTTAGTGGTGAAATGGGTGGGTTAAAGGGAGTTAAAGCCAACATTCAAGCGTCAGAGAAAGCTGTTCCAATGTTTTGTAAGGTTTGACCTTATGCACTCAGAGAGGCAGTAGACAAACAGCTTACAGAGATAGAAAAACAAGGAGGGAACACACCATTAGAATATAGTGAATGGGCAGCACCTATAGTTTGCCTTCCAAAGACAAACAGGGGTGTCAGAATATGTCATGATTACAAGGTGACTGTAAATGCATGGGTGGATGTGGACCTGTACCCCTTACCAAAGACCCAGGACTTGTTTGCTACTCTAGCCGGGGGTAAACAGTTCACAAAGTTAGACCTTACACAGGAACTACCAGCAAGTGGAGGTAGATCAAGAGTCAAAGCATTTCCTGACTATAAACAAGGGTTTCTACCAGATGAATAGACTGCCTTATGGAGTATCAAGCGCTCCAGCTATATTCCAACATATTATGGACCAGGTCTTACAGGGTTTACCTGGGGTTGGGTGCTTTCTGGATCACATTCTCATCACAGGGAAATCGGCAGAGGACCACTTCCAGAACGTAGAAGCAGCAGTGTTACAGAGACTGCATGAGCCTGGGTTAAGAGTAAAACGGGAAGTTTATGGAGAATCTCTCTACTCTCATCAAACCTGTGACAGAGCTCTTCCAGAGAGATAGACCTTGGGTGGGGTCAGAACAATGTCAGCAGGCATTTGAAACAACGAAGACGCAGCTGTCTTCCTCCTCAGTGTTAGTGCACTACGACCCTCACATGCCAGTAATATTGGCTTGTGATGCCTCACCATATGGGGGGGGGGGGGGGGGTGCTGTCATCTCACATACAATGCCCCACGGTAGTGAGAGGCCTATTGCATATGCTTCACCCACACTCAAATAGAGAAGACAGAGGTGAAGTATGCCCCAATAGAGAAGACAGAGGTGAAGTATGCCCAAATAGAGAAGACAGAGGTGAAGTATGCCCCAATAGAGGAGACAGATGTGAAGTATGCCCCAATAGAGAAGACAGAGGTGAAGTATGCCCCAATAGAGAAGACAGAGGTGAAGTATGCCCCAATAGAGGAGACAGATGTGAAGTATGCCCCAATAGAGAAGACAGAGGTGAAGTATGCCCCAATAGAGGAGACAGATGTGAAGTATGCCCCAATAGAGAAGACAGAGGTGAAGTATGCCCCAATAGAGAAGACAGAGGTGAAGTATGCCCCAATAGAGAAGACAGAGGTGAAGTATGCCCCAATAGAGAAGACAGAGGTGAAGTATGCCCAAAATAGAGAAGACAGATGTGAAGTATGCCCCAATAGAGAAGACAGAGGTGAAGTATGCCCCAATAGAGAAGACAGAGGTGAAGTATGCCCCAATAGAGGAGACAGAGGTAAAGTATGCCCCAATAGAGAAGACACAGGTGAAGTATGGCCCAATAGAGAAGGAGGTCCTAGGGATCATATTTGAGGTAATGAAGTTCCATGACTACCTATATGGTGGTAAGTTTACATTGACAGACCATCAGCCTCTTGTGGAAATACTAGGACCAACAACAGACGACCCAGCTCCAGCAGCAGCCAGACTCCAGAGGAGGGCGTTAATACTAGCAGCATATCAGAATGACATACAATACAAGTCCTCTCAGCAGCATATCAGTATGACATACAATACAAATTCTCTCAGCTGCATATCAGAATGACATACAATACAAGTCCTCTCAGCAGCATATCAGTATGACATACAATACAAGTCCTCTCAGCAGCATATCAGTATGACATACAATACAAGTCCTCTCAGCTGCATATCAGAATGACATACAATACAAGTCCTCTCAGCTGCATATCAGTATGACATACAATACAAGTCCTCTCAGCAGCATATCAGTATGACATACAATACAAGTCCTCTCAGCAGCATATCAGAATGACATACAATACAAGTCCTCTCAGCTGCATATCAGTATGACATACAATACAAGTCCTCTCAGCAGCATATCAGAATGACATACAATACAAGACCTCTCAGCTGCATTACTAGTGTGTCAAACTATCCAGTGTCAGAGCATGTAGATGTACTTCCCCTTTCAGAGCAATCCAAACTATCCAGTGGCATTTGTAGATGTACTTCCCATTTCAGAGCAATCCAAACTATCCAGTGGCATTTGTAGATGTACTTCCCATTTCAGAGCAATCCAAACTATCCAGTGTCATTTGTAGATGTACTTCCCATTTCAGAGCCATCCAAACTATCCAGTGGCATTTGTAGATGTACTTCCCCTTTCAGAGCAATCCAAACTATCCAGTGTCATTTGTAGATGTACTTCCCATTTCAGAGCAATCCAAACTATCCAGTGGCATTTGTAGATGTACTTCCCATTGTAGCTAAGGACACAGCCAGGGAAACTACCAAGGACAAGGGTTTGGCTGAAGTGAAGCACTTCCCACTTACAGGGTGACCTAAGCGCGTTACTGATCCTGAACTAAAGCCTGATTGGGTGAGAAGGGGATGAGCTCACTGTAGACAGTGATTGTGTGTTATGGGGTATGAGAGCGGTGGTGCCGGCTACTCTACAGAGGAACCTACTGAAGGAGCTACATGAAAACCACTGGAGCCTGGTTCAAATGGAAGCTCTGGCAAGGAGACACTTCTGGTGGCCCAGGTTAGACTCAGACATAGAAGACCTGGTAAGGAGATGGCCCAGGTTAGACTCAGACATAGAAGACATGGTAAGGAGATGGCCCAGGTTAGACTCAGACATAGAAGACATGGTAAGGAGATGGCCCAGGTTAGACTCAGACATAGAAGACATGGTAAGGAGATGGCCCAGGTTAGACTCAGACGTAGAAGACATGGTAAGGAGATGGCCCAGGTTAGACTCAGACATAGAAGACATGGTAAGGAGATGGCCCAGGTTAGACTCAGACATAGAAGACATGGTAAGGAGATGGCCCAGGTTAGACTCAGACATAGAAGACATGGTAAGGAGATGGCCCAGGTTAGACTCAGACATAGAAGACATGGTAAGGAGATGGCCCAGGTTAGACTCAGACATAGAAGACATGGTAAGGAGATGGCCCAGGTTAGACTCAGACATAGAAGACATGGTAAGGAGATGGCCCAGGTTAGACTCAGACATAGAAGACATGGTAAGGAGATGGCCCAGGTTAGACTCAGACATAGAAGACATGGTAAGGAGATGGCCCAGGTTAGACTCAGACATAGAAGACATGGTAAGGAGATGGCCCAGGTTAGACTCAGACATACAAGGTTATCACTGGTTAAACCCAGCTTTTCAGCTGACATGCAGTCTAAGATACAGGACAAGGGGTTGGGCAAGAGTCTTCGTTTTTTACAGTCGGAACAAACAGTGCTTGTCCCAGATTACCGGGGAGGAGAGAGAGAGAGAAATGGAGACCCGGGGTTGTGAAAAGGCTACTTGGTCCTGTAGCCTACTTAGTGCAGACTGAGGGAAAAACTGTGTAAGAAGCATGTGGATCAAATGATGATGCAACCCAATGAAAGAGAAGAGCTGAATGTGTCAGAGTGGAACATCTCTGATTGGGACTTGGACACTACGACTGGGACGGGCACCAATACAGACACACAGATTGTTCCAGGCCGTGAGCCTGAGGGTCCAGAGCATCATGAGAGGCCAAAAAGGGTCAGAAGGCCTCCGGACCGATTGGATCTGTAAACAGGTTGTATATGAGTTGAGGAGTGAAAAACTGTTTTGGAAAACTCATGATGTTCGTCGAGGATGTTTTCAGAGGAAGTGAGAATTTCCTGGGGAGGAGTGTGGTGTATTGAGAAATGTATTATGTGTTAATGAGTTTAGATTTTAAATGGTTGCAAATAGCCAATGGGATTTGTATGCAGGAGTTTATTTGAATTAACAAATGACATTGGGTTTTCCATTCTTGCATTGAAGTGATTGGATTACGAGATGCAAGGGCAGTAAAAAGTTTAATGATGTATTGGTTGGGCTGAAGACACTGTAGAGAGTGGTCCACTGGAATGTGTTAAGGAGAACATGAAATAAATCTGTTCAGTTTATTATAAGTACGCCTCGGAGTCTTCAGTAAAAGAACCCAGCATCTTAGGATGCAACAATGATCGTTTATCATGTTTACAAAATAACAGTTTGAAAGACAACAAATAGCCTAATTTTAATTAATAAAAAATATGTTTGAGACATGGGACATGGCCTTGTGTTGCTGCACTGTCTAAATATGTTAGAGACATGGGACATGGCCTTGTGTTGCTGCACTGTCTAAATATGTTAGAGACATGGGACATGGCCTTGTGTTGCTGCACTGTCTAAATATGTTCGAGACATGGGACATGGCCTTGTGTTGCTGCACTGTCTAAATATGTTAGAGACATGGGACATGGCCTTGTGTTGCTGCACTGTCTAAATATGTTTGAGACATGGGACATGGCCTTGTGTTGCTGCACTGTCTAAATATGTTAGAGACATGGGACATGGCCTTGTGTTGCTGCACTGTCTAAATATGTTAGAGACATGGGACATGGCCTTGTGTTGCTGCACTGTCTAAATATGTTAGAGACATGGGACATGGCCTTGTGTTGCTGCACTGTCTAAATATGTTAGAGACATGGGACATGGCCTTGTGTTGCTGCACTGTCTAAATATGTTAGAGACATGGGACATGGCCTTGTGTTGCTGCACTGTCTAAATATGTTAGAGACATGGGACATGGCCTTGTGTTGCTGCACTGTCTAACTACCTTAACAAACAGTGACACATTATGTTATTATTAATATTATTATTGACATTTAACATGGAAAAGAGGTGACCCCTTGACTTTTTCCACATTTTGTTACGTTACGGCCTTATTATAAAATGGATTAAATTAAATAATGTCCTCATCAATCTACACACAATACCCCATAATGACAAAGCGAAAAACAGGTTTATAGAAATGTTTGCAAATGTATAAAAATTCTAAATGAAAAAAAACGTATGTACATAATTATTCAGACCCTTTGTATGAGACACGAAATTGAGCTCAGGTGCATCCTGTTTCCATTGATCATCCTTGAGATGTTTCTACAACTTGATTGGAGTCCACCTGTGGTAAATTCAACTGATTGGACATGATTTGGAAAGGCACCTGTCTATATAAGGTCCCACAGTTGACACACCCCTCACTATAGTCATTGGTTGCACTAATTGAACTGTTTGTCTACATAACCTGGTTCAATCATTCATGACATCAGTTGATATACAGAGTGTGAGACTCTCTCTCTATATATTTTTATATCTTCCAGTTCATTCTCCGTTAGTCAGCACCTCTACACTAAATAATGTTCTCTGGGGGTGCACCAGCTCATGCTTTTTATTAGAGACTTTAGTCCCCAGAGGTCTTAACCTGGAAAAGGACTATAGTATGTTTTAGAGACTTTAGTCCCCAGAGGTCTTAACCTGGAAAAGGACTATAGTATGTTTTAGAGACTTTAGTCCCCAGAGGTCTTAACCTGGAAAAGGACTATAGGATGTTTTAGAGACTTTAGTCCCCAGAGGTCTTAACCTGGAAAAGGACTATAGTATGTTTTAGAGACTTTAGTCCCCAGAGGTCTTAACCTGGAAAAGGACTATAGGATGTTTTAGAGACTTTAGTCCCCAGATGTCTTAACCTGGAAAAGGACTATAGGATGTTTTAGAGACTTTAGTCCCCAGAGGTCTTAACCTGGAAAAGGACTATAGTATGTTTTAGAGACTTTAGTCCCCAGAGGTCTTAACCTGGAAAAGGACTATAGTATGTTTTAGAGACTTTAGTCCCCAGAGGTCTTAACCTGGAAAAGGACTATAGTATGTTTTAGAGACTTTAGTCCCCAGAGGTCTTAACCTGGAAAAGGACTATAGTATGTTTTAGAGACTTTAGTCCCCAGAGGTCTTAACCTGGAAAAGGACTATAGTATGTTTTAGAGACTTTAGTCCCCAGAGGTCTTAACCTGGAAAAGGACTATAGTATGTTTTAGATACTTTAGTCCCAAGAGGTCTTAACCTGGAAAATGACTATAGTATGTTTTAGAGACTTTAGTCCCCAGAGGTCTTAACCTGGAAAAGGACTATAGTATGTTTTAGAGACTTTAGTCCCCAGAGGTCTTAACCTGGAAAAGGACTATAGTATGTTTTAGAGACTTTAGTCCCCAGAGGTCTTAACCTGGAAAAGGACTATAGTATGTTTTAGAGACTTTAGTCCCCAGAGGTCTTAACCTGGAAAAGGACTATAGTATGTTTTAGAGACTTTAGTCCCCAGAGGTCTTAACCTGGAAAAGGACTATAGTATGTTTTAGAGACTTTAGTCCCCAGAGGTCTTAACCTGGAAAAGGACTATAGGATGTTTTAGAGACTTTAGTCCCCAGAGGTCTTAACCTGGAAAAGGACTATAGTATGTTTTAGAGACTTTAGTCCCCAGAGGTCTTAACCTGGAAAAGGACTATAGTATGTTTTAGAGACTTTAGTCCCCAGAGGTCTTAACCTGGAAAAGGACTATAGTATGTTTTAGAGACTTTAGTCCCCAGAGGTCTTAACCTGGAAAAGGACTATAGTCTGTTTTAGAGACTTTAGTCCCCAGAGGTCTTAACCTGGAAAAGGACTATAGTATGTTTTAGAGACTTTAGTCCCCAGAGGTCTTAACCTGGAAAAGGACTATAGTATGTTTTAGAGACTTTAGTCCCCAGAGGTCTTAACCTGGAAAATGACTATAGTATGTTTTAGAGACTTTAGTCCCCAGAGGTCTTAACCTGGAAAAGGACTATAGTATGTTTTAGAGACTTTAGTCCCCAGAGGTCTTAACCTGGAAAAGGACTATAGTATGTTTTAGAGACTTTAGTCCCCAGAGGTCTTAACCTGGAAAAGGACTATAGTATGTTTTAGAGACTTTAGTCCCCAGAGGTCTTAACCTGGAAAAGGACTATAGTATGTTTTAGAGACTTTAGTCCCCAGAGGTCTTAATCTGGAAAAGGACTATAGGATGTTTTAGAGACTTTAGTCCCCAGAGGTCTTAACCTGGAAAAGGACTATAGTATGTTTTAGAGACTTTAGTCCCCAGAGGTCTTAACCTGGAAAAGGACTATAGTATGTTTTAGAGACTTTAGTCCCCAGAGGTCTTAACCTGGAAAAGGACTATAGTATGTTTTAGAGACTTTAGTCCCCAGAGGTCTTAACCTGGAAAAGGACTATAGTATGTTTTAGAGACTTTAGTCCCCAGAGGTCTTAACCTGGAAAAGGACTATAGTATGTTTTAGAGACTTTAGTCCCCAGAGGTCTTAACCTGGAAAAGGACTATAGTATGTTTTAGAGACTTTAGTCCCCAGAGGTCTTAACCTGGAAAAGGACTATAGTATGTTTTAGAGACTTTAGTCCCCAGAGGTCTTAACCTGGAAAAGGACTATATTATGTTTTAGAGACTTTAGTCCCCAGAGGTCTTAACCTGGAAAAGGACTATAGTATGTTTTAGAGACTTTAGTCCCCAGAGGTCTTAACCTGGAAAAGGACTATAGTATGTTTTAGAGACTTTAGTCCCCAGAGGTCTTAACCTGGAAAAGGACTATAGTATGTATTAGAGACTTTAGTCCCCAGAGGTCTTAACCTGGAAAAGGACTATAGTATGTTTTAGAGACTTTAGTCCCCAGAGGTCTTAACCTGGAAAAGGACTATAGTATGTTTTAGAGACTTTAGTCCCCAGAGGTCTTAACCTGGAAAAGGACTATAGTATGTTTTAGAGACTTTAGTCCCCAGAGGTCTTAACCTGGAAAAGGACTATAGTATATTTTAGATACTTTAGTCCCCAGAGGTCAAAACCTGGAAAAGGACTATAGTATGTTTTAGATACTTTAGTCCCCAGAGGTCTTAACCTGGAAAAGGACTATAGTATGTTTTAGAGACTTTAGTCCCCAGAGGTCTTAACCTGGAAAAGGACTATAGTATGTTTTAGAGACTTTAGTCCCCAGAGGTCTTAACCTGGAAAAGGACTATAGTATGTTTTAGAGACTTTAGTCCCCAGAGGTCTTAACCTGGAAAAGGACTATAGTATGTTTTAGAGACTTTAGTCCCCAGAGGTCTTAACCTGGAAAAGGACTATAGTATGTTTTAGAGACTTTAGTCCCCAGAGGTCTTAACCTGGAAAAGGACTATAGTATGTTTTAGAGACTTTAGTCCCCAGAGGTCTTAACCTGGAAAAGGACTATAGTATGTTTTAGAGACTTTAGTCCCCAGAGGTCTTAACCCTTGAAAAGGACTATAGTATGTTTTAGAGACTTTAGTCCCCAGAGGTCTTAACCTGGAAAAGGACTATAGTATGTTTTAGAGACTTTAGTCCCCAGAGGTCTTAACCTGGAAAAGGACTATAGTATGTTTTAGAGACTTTAGTCCCCAGAGGTCTTAACCTGGAAAAGGACTATAGTATGTTTTAGAGACTTTAGTCCCCAGAGGTCTTAACCTGGAAAAGGACTATAGTATGTTTTAGAGACTTTAGTCCCCAGAGGTCTAAACCTGGAAAAGGACTATAGTATGTTTTAGAGACTTTAGTCCCCAGAGGTCTTAACCTGGAAAAGGACTATAGTATGTTTTAGAGACTTTAGTCCCCAGAGGTCTTAACCTGGAAAAGGACTATAGTATGTTTTAGAGACTTTAGTCCCCAGAGGTCTTAACTTGGAAAAGGACTATAGTATGTTTTAGAGACTTTAGTCCCCAGAGGTCTTAACCTGGAAAAGGACTATAGTATGTTTTAGAGACATTAGTCCCCAGAGGTCTTAACCTGGAACCACTAAAACAATTTGGGAGACAGGGCAATCATATTTTTGTGAAGAATCCATTCCATTTACATTTAAGTCATTTAGCAGACACTCTTATCCAGAGCGACTTACAGTTAGTGAGTGCATACTATTTTTTTCATACTGGTCCCCCGTGGGAATCGAACCCACAACCCTGGCGTTGCAAACGCCATGCTCTATCAACTGAGCTACATCCCTGCCGGCCATTCCCTCCCTACCCTGGACAACGCTAGGCCAATTGTGCGCCGCCCATGAGTCTCCCGGTCGCGGCCGGCTGCGACAGAGCCTGGATTCGAACCAGGATCTCTAGTGGCACAGCTAGCACTGCGATGCAGTGCCTTAGACCACTGCGCCACTCCAGGAGCTACCAAGGATTCCCCTTGGTAGTCCAGTCCACCCCCCCCTTCCCAACTTGTTGATGTATATTTTCCAATACCTAACATATTGAACATGTGTTATATAGCAATGGTTTTACATCAAATATCTACTGCAGTTGAAATATGATTGCCCTGTCTCCCAAATTGTTTTAGTGGTTCCATTTGTGTAATTGACCACTAGGTGGAGACATTGACCACAGTACCGCTCACCCTGAGGACCAACCTGTATAGTCCACCACACCCTCTCTCATTAGCACCACCAGCTGAAGAGAGTTTCTCCCTCACTGTGTTCCCCATGCAGGCCCTGCGCCACGAGGGTGCAAAAGGGGGAAATGGCATTGTGTGCATGGAGCACTTTAACAATTCCATGTCCAAGGAGGTCTGGGTGCAGTGTTGGGAATGATGGGCCCACCAAGCCTGAACCCCAGGACAGCCATACCACTGTCACCAAGCCTGAACCCCAGGACAGCCATACCACTGTCACCAAGCCTGAACCCCAGGACAGCCATACCACTGTCACCAAGCCTGAACCCCAGGACAGCCATACCACTGTCCCCAAGCCTGAACCCCAGGACAGCCATACCACTGTCACCAAGCCTGAACCCCAGGACAGCCATACCACTGTCACCAAGCCTGAACCCCAGGACAGCCATACCACTGTCACCAAGCCTGAACCCCAGGACAGCCATACCACTGTCACCAAGCCTGAACCCCAGGACAGCCATACCACTGTCACCAAGCCTGAACCCCAGGACAGCCATACCACTGTCACCAAGCCTGAACCCCAGGACAGCCATACCACTGTCACCAAGCCTGAACCCCACGACAGCCATACCACTGTCACCAAGCCTGAACCCCAGGACAGCCATACCACTGTCACCAAGCCTGAACCCCAGGACAGCCATACCACTGTCACCAAGCCTGAAACCCAGGACAGCCATACCACTGTCACAACTGTGACTCTGATTAAATGAACATGTCCAACATTCAGTCACAGACACACATATACAGACACACACACACACAGACACACACACACAGACACACAGACACACACATACAGACACACACACGCACACACACACCACAAACGTTCAGGTGTTTAGTTTTGCCTAGATGTTGTTTGGTTGAGAAAGACCATTTAGTGGAGGGGAAAATAATACAATATTTATTTTTTATATCTATTATTATTTCTGCCAAGTGAAATGTTGAACATGGCAATGTTGCTCTCATGGTCTCAATAAAGGTGTACAATATTTAGTTGCATCTCATGATTTATGCACTTTTTAATTCTGTTACAATTCAGCCCAAGCACTGTTACAATTAAGCCAGACCATGGGGTAAATTGTAACACTTCACTCCTTGTAGTTAAGACAACACCATGCATTTGCAGTTTGATTTACATATATAATAACCACACCAATTTCTAAAGGACAGATGTAGGTTGTTTGTATCAAGTTTTGGACACACCACCATAAAGGATCTCTGAGAAACTGACAAAAAGGTGAAAAGTGTTACAACCATCTCCGGTCTCCCCTACATGTTCAACTTAATAGACATGTTTTCCATCTCAAGAGGTCAAATAAAACAAATGTCTATAGTGCCTATTAAGTGCAGGCCCGGCGCCACCAGGGGGCAGAAGAGGGCAATGCCCCCTTAGTTGGAATATTGTGCCTCCTCAGTTCTGTATCCATATTCTGTCCCACAATCTGCCCCCTCCGTCATGCCCAACCCATTTGTTGTGTATGCTTCATTCATGCCAATCCCTTGCACGCATCATACCTACGTCATATACATTTTACCGGTTAGAAGGGCAGGGTCAATTTGACCGTTTAGGTTTACTTTCAAAGTTACGTACTACAAAAAAACTAAACATTCACCGTGCAGCTGGATGGAATGTAGCTAATGTTAACAGTTAGGTAGGTAGCTGATAGTATGATGGATATTAGAAAGTGGCTTCTCCAGGGCACAACGGCAGCATCGGATCAAAGCGGGGAGGAGGAGAAGCCTGCCACAGAGACCAAAGCCAAGGCCGCTGAGCCGACGCTAATCACCGAAGCCAAGGCCGCTGAGCCGACGCTAATCACCGAAGCCAAGGCCGCTGGGCCGACGCTAATCACCGAGGCCAAGGCCGCTGAGCCGATGCTAATCACAGAGGCCAAGGCCGCTGGGCCGACGCTAATCACCGAGGCCAAGGCCGCTGAGCCCAGCAGCAAAGGCAGCTGCGAAACCGTCTTGCAACCTGGTGACATAGGAGGTAACCAACCCGGCCTGCAGCCGCCAAGACCGAACCTAGCAGCAGTACCGCCAGTATATTACAAGCACCGACGCCTCCGTTAGTGCCTGACGACCTCGGTGATGAGGAGCCAGCGCAGGTTTGTCTGGGGAAATACCCAACCTGCCTGTACTGTGGGAGAAAACTGACATTTTGTAGCACGTGGTTCAAAGGCAGAGAGTGACTGCTGCAAGGCAGATGCAGTTTGATGAGTTATGGGAGAAATACAAGCACACGGACACCCCGCTCCAAGCAAACGGCAAAGAGTAGTGAGTAGTAATCTGAAAGAATATGTGGTGGAAACAAAACAATGGGCCAGCTAGAAGAGGACAATGAGAGGGAGTGTAACAGACTGTTTTTCAGCACTCTGGATGCTGTACTGGGAGAAATGTCAGCAAGATTTAACCAACGAAACAGCCAACTTGTTGAGGCCCTGTGTGCCTTGCACCCAGAGAATGAAACCTTTATGGATGTGGAAAAAGTGGAACCACTGCTGGACTAAATCTCAGGAGATTTTGTGGAAACTGAGTTTACTGTCGCACGCAGAGCATTTTGGAGAGATTCTCCGGCCCTCTAACAGCAATGTCTACTGTGATGATGGCATTGAAGCTGGGATTAACATTTGGAGCATCCACGGCAACTTGCCAGAACTCTTTTCAACATTGAAAAACGTATTCAGTGAGCACAGACGGAGCATGTTGTACTGGAGGAAAGAGCAGCTGATTCAACTGACATTTGAGAGGGATCTTACAAGCAAATTCCGTGGGGAGTGGAAGGAGAGACTGCTGAGGAGGTTCAACACAGCATCAAGGCGGCTGCAACTCTTTTGAATCTGGGTGAGAACAGGCAGCCTGGCTGGGCTTGGAGTATTTAGTTATTTGCTAGCTTTTTGAAATGCGTGGCAAATGTCAGAAATAGGCTTAGACGTGATTTTCTTTATTGGCCTTGCTGCCAAGTCTACTGCTTGATTTCTGTGATTGGATTGGAAATGTTTGGTTTATAATATATTTGGATTGTTTTTAATGTTGTTTTATAATGTAGAAGAGGTGCTTTGCATTACATTGATGAGGGTGGGAAGACCTTGACCAATGGTTGAGTAACGATGTAGCTATAGTGTTGCCATTAACAACTCGTTGCTATGGAATACTAATTTCTCTGCTATCATACGCAGCGTAGGACGGCACTCTTGTGGGAAGACAGCTTGGTATCTGCGTTCAAGCTGCATTGTATCGATAAGTCGTGGTAGTGCATTGTACATTATTGTTTGCTTTCCGCCATTTGGAAATGCATTCAATTGGCATGAGGAAGTGTTATTACGGTAATTAGCAACTGTTTTGCATTGGATTGATGGGTATTTTGCATGTAGCTGTGTAGCGTTGTCATAACTTGCAATTTCTGGAGCCGGTTATGAATTGTCCATGTTTGTAAAGCGGTGCAGTAGCCTGTATTCTTGCGGCAAGACAGCCGTGCGTGGCTGCAAATACATTGTGTGTAATTGTACTATCGATTATAATCCATCCTGTGTTATCAGCAAGCGAAAATAGTTGTGCCCCCTTAGTCATTTCTGATGCCCACTTGCCGAGTTAATCCTACCGCCGGGCCTGGGTTACAGGTGAAATAAATGATGGTGAACGTGCAAGGTGATGAGATTGATGCTCCTTTCCAATAAATATCAAGGATCTTATTCTGGTGACATGTTGATCGATGCTTGGCTGCTAATGAAGGTAGTTATGTGGCACTACATTAGATCACTCAAATATGGTATCCTTGCGCGCTGCAGGATACATTCAGAGTAAGAATTTGTGATTAGTCCGAGTCCCGGCTAGTGCTGCGGCTGACCCCCTTAAATACCTGCCGCCTCAGTACATCCACCTCTTCCTTTTCTCACCTCATTCATTTGTCTTGGAGATGAGAGGCTGGTGGTTGACAGAGGAAAAGGAAACCAGGTAGAAAGAGGAGGATACAGGGCATTCAGAAAGGATTCTGACCCCTTGACTTTTTCCACATTTTGTTACGTTACAGCATTCTACAATTGATTAAATAAATAACAGTCCTCATCAAATCAAATCACATTTTATTTGTCACATACACGTGTTTAGCAGATGTTATAGCGGGTGTAGCGAAATGCTTGTGCTTCTAGCTCCGACAGTGCAGTAATATCTAACAAGTAATATCTAACAATTTCACAACATATACCCAATACACACAAAACTAGTAAGGAATGGAATTTAAGAATATATACATATATGGACAAGCATTGACAGAGCGGCATTGACTAAGATACAGTAGTATATTATATAATTTTTTTTTTTTTTTTTTTAGTAGACGCTCTTATCCAGAGCGACTTACAGGAGCAATTAGGGTTAAGTGCCTTGCTCAAGGGCACATCGACAGATTTTTCACCTAGTCGGCTCTGGGATTAGAACCAGCAACCTTTCGGTTACTGGCACAATGCTCTTAACCACTAAGCTACCTGCCGCTTAGAATGCAGTATATACATATGAGATGAGTAGTGCAAGATATGGAAACATTTTTCATGGTTAACTAGTCTGTTTATTCCACTGATTCATATTGATGCCAGTCCATTCATTGGCTGTAAAAGTGGGTAATAACAGAAAAGCATATAACTGCAGCTATGTGGTCTTTACTTGAGTGTGTTTCAGCAGGGTGAGGTAAGAGAGATGCTTCCAAGTCAGTATTTTTCTGAACTCATAAAATCCTTTATACAATCTGATGGGATGAATGTTCAACCCCATTTAAATCACCATAAGGTCTATATAGTACCTTTTAAGTTAAGACCTCACAGATATGTTCATGGCAAAGCAGTTCAATTAATGATATTAATTGATTCTTAAAGAATATAACTTTTAAATCATGAGCCTCATCTTGAGGAGTCACCTGTGACAGTATTCATAAAGAGTAGTAGTACTGATCTGGGATCAGTTTTTCCTTTTAGATCATAATGAAACAGATTAGATGGACAGGGGGGACCTGATCCTACATCAGCACTCCTCCTCTGGGAAACTGCCTTTATGAATAAGGGCCCAGGAGTCACCAGGACCAAGAAACCGGACACATACGGTTGTAAAGTCTAGTTACAGCAGGTGTTTACTGCCATCTAGTGGAAGATACCAATAAAACACTTGATTATCAGTGTGGGGAGATGGCTGAGCTGAAACAGAACGTAAAGAAGACTATCTGCTCAGAACAGTGAACAAACAAAGGCAGAAGCTGCTGGTAAAGCAACACTCACGGTGTGATGGAGAGTGGTAAAGCAACACTCACGGTGTGATGGAGAGTGGTAAAGCAACACTCACGGTGTGATGGAGAGTGGTAAAGCAACACTCACGGTGTGATGGAGAGTGGTAAAGCAACACTCACGGTGTGATGGAGAGTGGTAAAGCAACACTCACGGTGTGATGAGAGTGGTAAAGCAACACTCACGGTGTGATGGAGAGTGGTAAAGCAACACTCACGGTGTGATGGAGAGTGGTAAAGTAACACTCACGGTGTGATGGAGAGTGGTAAAGCAACACTCACGGTGTGATGGAGAGTGGTAAAGCAACACTCACGGTGTGATGGAGAGTGGTAAAGCAACTCTCACGGTGTGATGGAGAGTGGTATAGCAACACTCACGGTGTACAGATGTAAAATAAATAAGTGTTAGCTTCCTCAGCACCATGCACCGCACTGTTGCCACCCGGCAGTGACCAGAAGAAGAAACCGGAGACAGTGACAGACTACAATCACACAAAGGTATATACAGTATCTCTACCATATACAGATAGCCTTCCCATCTGCCAAACACCAAATAGGATCCCCTTTTATTATATTACATTCATATTATTACTATTAGTATTATCATTCTATATAATTATAACCTTTTCTTTTCTATTTTATTTTATGTTAAAGCTTGGTGTGGATGCACTCGACCAGATGTCCAGACTGTATTCTGTAAAAGGGGGTACTCTCCTCTGGCCTGTTGACTATACTCTGTAAAAGGGGGTACTCTCCTCTGGCCTGTTGACTGTACTCTGTAAAAGGGGTACTCTCCTCTGGCCTGTTGACTGTACTCTGTAAAAGGGGGTACTCTCCTCTGGCCTGTTGACTGTACTCTGTAAAAGGGGGTACTCTCCTCTGGCCTGTTGACTGTACTCTGTAAAAGGGGGTACTCTCCTCCTGGCCTGTTGACTGTACTCTGTAAAAGGGGTACTCTCCTCTGGCCTGTTGACTGTACTCTGTAAAAGGGGGTACTATCCTCTGGCCTGTTGACTGTACTCTGTAAAAGGGGGTACTCTCCTCTGGCCTGTTGACTGTACTCTGTAAAAGGGGGTACTCTCCTCTGGCCTGTTGACTATACTCTGTAAAAGGGGGGTACTCTCCTCTGGCCTGTTGACTGTACTCTGTAAAAGGGATACTCTCCTCTGGCCTGTTGACTGTACTCTGTAAAAGGGGGTACTCTCCTCTGGCCTGTTGACTGTACTCTGTAAAAGGGGGAACTCTCCTCTGGCCTGTTGACTATACTCTGTAAAAGGGGGTACTCTCCTCTGGCCTGTTGACTGTACTCTGTAAAAGGGGGTACTCTCCTCTGGCCTGTTGACTGTACTCTGTAAAAGGGGGTACTCTCCTCTGGCCTGTTGACTGTACTCTGTAAAAGGGGTACTCTCCTCTGGCCTGTTGACTGTACTCTGTAAAAGGGGGTACTCTCCTCTGGCCTGTTGACTGTACTCTGTAAAAGGGGGTACTCTCCTCTGGCCTGTTGACTGTACTCTGTAAAAGGGGGTACTCTCCTCTGGCCTGTTGACTGTACTCTGTAAAAGGGGTACTATCCTCTGGCCTGTTGACTGTACTCTGTAAAAGGGGGTACTCTCCTCTGGCCTGTTGACTGTACTCTGTAAAAGGGGGTACTCTCCTCTGGCCTGTTGACTATACTCTGTAAAAGGGGTACTCTCCTCTGGCCTGTTGACTGTACTCTGTAAAAGGGGATACTCTCCTCTGGCCTGTTGACTGTACTCTGTAAAAGTGGGTACTCTCCTCTGGCCTGTTGACTGTACTCTGTAAAAGGGGGTACTCTCCGCTGGCCTGTTGAGGTGTTCTACAATGTGCTCGACATGACTGCTATCAACACGTGTTGTACAAGCATTGCCTTGACAAGACAGTCAGCAGGAGACATTTCATCATGGATCTGGCATGATGTGAGCTTAGTGAGAACCACATGAACACAGAGAAAGAAGCTACAGTCACCAAGCAGGCCGCCAAGACAGCAGGTCCTGCTCTCCCTCTTCCCCAAGCACCACAGCTCCCACTGGGGAAAAATACACGTCAAGACAGCAGGTCCTGCTCTCCCTCTTCCCCAAGCACCACAGCTCCCATTGGGGAAAAAATACACAATGTCAAGACAGCAGGTCCTGCTCTCCCTCTTCCCCAAGCACTACAGCTCCCACTGGGGAAAAATACACAATGTCAAGACAGCAGGTCCTGTTCTCCCTCTTCCCCAAGCACCACAGCTCCCACTGGGGAAAAAAATACACAATGTCAAGACAGCAGGTCCTGCTCTCCCTCTTCCCCAAGAACCACAGCTCCCACTGGGGAAAAATACACAATGTCAAGACAGCAGGTCCTGCTCCCTCTTCCCCAAGCACCACAGCTCCCACTGGGGAAAAAAATACACAATGTCAAGACAGCAGGTCCTGCTCTCCCTCTTCCCCAAGAACCACAGCTCCCACTGGGGAAAATACACAATGTCAAGACAGCAGGTCCTGCTCTCCCTCTTCCCCAAGCACAACAGCTCCCACTGCGGAAAAATACACAATGTCAAGACAGCAGGTCCTGCTCTCCCTCTTCCCCAAGAACCACAGCTCCCACTGGGGAAAAACACACAATGTCAAGTCGGCAGGTGCACACCGAACAAGACCCATGAAAACTGTGTGCAGGGCAACCGATTTGATTTGTTTGTGGACCCGAAACATTAAGAGAAGACGTGATTGGTTCATGTGTATAGGCGCGGTACAGTGTCTGATACAATCAACACATTATTGTTTTTACATCTTGTCATAAATATATTTCCACAAAAATGTATTTCTGCAATTCATCCTTTACAATTGTTCATGCACTGGTGCTTTTGTTTAGAAATACAGCAAATCATTTCACCTGAGCACCTGGCTGGTTATAGTATTATTATAATACTTTTTTCATTGTCAAAATAAACAGTAAATCGACTTTATTAACTCTATTACTAATTTAATCTACAAATCCAGTTGATGTTTTTATTGTAAGGGAAACAGAAATAGGCTATAGGCCAATTTTGTAGAATTAACTATTGTTGTTATTTTTTTATTGATATATTTCCACAAATATTTCTTCATGCAATTAATCCTTTACAATATATGATGCACTATTTATCAAGCGTTTATTTAACAAACCATGTTTGCACACCTTGCACCTTGCTGGTTGATATGCATCTGATGCATATGCTAAAGTGGACGCCTGGTAACTTTCTCTAGCGGGTTCTTATATGCTGAAAGAACAGGCGGTTCTAGTGTTAAGGACTGGTAGATGGGTGTTGCTCATGCATTCACTCATGCTGACCGGCTCCAGTACTTTGTTGTTGACTAAAGCCTCCAAGTCAGCCTTGACTTATGGTCTGATAGCATAAGGTACAGGTCCTGCTTTCAGAAACGTTGGTTTGCTGTCTGGCTTAATGCTAAGCTTCCCTGTAATGTCGTTCATACTACCCAGCTGTCCATTAAAGACTTCTCCATGTTTCTTTAAGATGGCAGTTAGGTCTGTGTCTCAATGTGTCATTGTATGCACTGATGGCCAGTCCAGTGTGATTTTCTCCTACTATGAACATCCCAGTAGTGATGCATAGTCTCCTTTCACAACATAGAGTGGCAGCTTTTCAGTTTGACTGTTTACCTGAACTGTGACATCTGTGTTGCCTCTCACAGCGACAGATTCACCTGTGTAAGTCTTTAACACGAGGTGCGCTGGTTGAAGTGGAAGGTGTTTCAGTGTATTTTTTTCTGACACAAGAGATACAGCTGCCCCTGTGTCAATCTCCATTCGCACCGGCTGTCCCTCTAGCAAGGGGGAGACATAGTAGCCGTGCGGCCCGCCAGGAAAAAGTCAGGATTTTCAGTGTGACTTCCTCGTCTGATGAGTCACTCACCTCAGTGTTCTCTTACTCAACAGTGTGAACATGTCTATGTGTCTTTCGTTGGAATGTCTGTTTCTTGTTTCCCGTTTTTGCGTTTTCTCTGTTCTCTTTTTGTTTCTGGAGACTTGTTCGATGTTGCCCTTCTTACCACAGGCTGGACAATCCATGTCCTTCCACCAGCATGTAGAAGCCTGATGGCCCTTTTTACCACAGGCTGGACAATCCATGTCCTTCCACCAGCATGTAGAAGCCTGATATCCCTTTTTACCACAGGCTGGACAATCCATGTCCTTCCACCAGCATGTTGATACCTGATGTCCCTTTTTACCACAGGCTGGACAATCCATGTCCTTCCACCAGCATGTAGAAGCCTGATGGCCCTTTTACCACAGGCTGGACAATCCATGTCCTTCCACCAGCATGTAGAAGCCTGATGGCCCTTTTTACCACAGGCTGGACAATCCATGTCCTTCCACCAGCATGTTGATACCTGATGTCCCTTTTTTACCACAGGCTGGACAATCCATGTCCTTCCACCAGCATGTAGAAGCCTGATGGCCCTTTTACCACAGGCTGGACAATCCATGTCCTTCCACCAGCATGTTGATACCTGATGTCCCTTTTTACCACAGGCTGGACAATCCATGTCCTTCCACCAGCATGTAGAAGCCTGATGTCCCACATTGCCACAGTGGAAGCATGTGACTTGATTTCACTGTCTCTGATTTTCAGTTGAAACTGTGCACTTTTCCTTTTTTTATGATCAACGTTTTATTTATTTGAAAGGAACACAGACAAGAACAAATAGCAACATGAATGGTTATACAGCTAGAGACACAATACTGTTAAAATATATATCAGTATATTATGGAAACTAGTTATTGCAGATAAATACAATTATAATAAACCACATATACAATCACCCACCTCAGCTGCATCAACCCACCCTCCAACCCCCTCCTGGGACCACCCCAACCCACCCTCCAACCCCTCCTGGGACCACCCCAACCCACCCTCCAACCCCTCCTGGGACCACCCAAACCCACCCTCCAACCCTCCTGGGACCACCCCAACCCACCCTCCAACCCTCCTGGGACCACCCCCAACCCACCCTCCAGCAACCCCTCCTGGGACCACCCCCAACCCACCCTCCAACCCCCTCCTGGGACCACCCCCAACACACCCTCCAACCCCTCCTGGGACCACCCCAACCCACCTTCCAACCCCTCCTGGGGACCACCCCAACCCACCCTCCAACCTCCTGGGACCACCCCAACACACCCTCCAACCCCTCCTGGGACCACCCCAACCCACCTTCCAACCCTGCTGGGACCACCCCCAACCCACCTTCCAACCCTCCTGGGACCACCCCAACCCACCCTCCAACCCCTCCCTGGGACCACCCCAACACACCCTCCAACCCCTCCTGGGACCACCCCCAACCCACCCTCCAACCCCTCCTGGGACCACCCCAACACACCCTCCAACCCCTCCTGGGACCACCCCAACCCACCCTCCAACCCCGCCTGGGACCACCCCAACCCACCCTCCAACCCCTCCTGGGACCACCCCAACCCACCCTCCAACCTCCTGGGACCACCCCAACACACCCTCCAACCCCTCCTGGGACCACCCCAACCCACCCTCCAACCCCTCCTGGGACCACCCCAACCCACCCTCCAATTCTATTAAATGATGTTTTCTAGGTGGAAGGTTTACCCTGTGTATGAGATTAAAATGTATCAGCTGGTGATTAGGATTGTTAGATGAACCCACTAAGTTCCTGATGAACTCAACTGGTGAGCCTCTTTAGCAGCTAGTTCCATAGACACACTGATTTCAATGTCCTTTGCCAAGGTCAGATGACTTTCAGTCAACAGTCTCTTTTGTGTAGCTTCACTCCGTAGCCCACATACTAGTCTGTCTCTAATGATGTCATTTACAACAGCATTAAACTCAGTGTTCTGGTAGTTTCTTTAATGCAGCAGCAAACATTGTTACTGATTCTCCCTCTTCCTGATGTCTCCTGTGGAACCTCGACCTTTCAGCATTAACTAGTGGTTCTGGTGAAAAATGTCCTTTAAGTTCCTCCACAATATCCCCATACGTCTTATTACCTGTTCTGTCTGGCTGTAGCAGGCTGCCTAGTAAATTAAATGTCTTTGGCCCCATTACACTAAAACATGGAGGCACAATGTTGTCCTCATCTATGTCATTTACAAGAACAAAATATTCAAGCTGTTCTATATATGAGCTCCACTGCTCAATACTTTCATCAAACTGTCCAATGTTTCCAACATTTCCAATAATTTTTCGTATCTCAATAATCTCCTGATTGTCACTCACTTCAATATTGTCCTCAACCAAAGCAATGTTTTCCTCAGTCACGTGATCTTCATTCACTTCACTCACTGACGTTTCCTCCTAAGTTCGCTCATTTAGCAGTTTTAATTAAAAAGTTTGACTTCACAGTTTAATAAATGTATTTCCTGTAATCAATGTATATTCAATCTTTTTAATCAAGTTGTTTTCCCGCTCCGACGTCCGTCTCGAGTCCTTTTCTGACGTCCATGACGATGTTAACTCTCTTTCTTAGCTAGCTCGACTATGCACTTGCCTCTGCTAGCAATACACTGTGCTAACATTAGCCTAGACTGGACCACAGAAAATAACAGTTTTAAACAGTTGTAAAAACCCACTTCTTCCAGACAGAATAGTTCCTGTAGATTCAGACTTACTCATCACCAATCTTTTGTTATGTCTCGTGGGTTTCATAACCACGTCTGTATAACAATTCAATAATAATGAGACAGGAGACAGGAATCAGTTCAACCATTTATCTGGAACGTGATCATCTCAACACATACAAACCCCCATGATGCTCTGCGGCACAACCCCAATATACAACAAATACATAGATAAGTAAATGGACACGAAATAAAACTCATAGAGGAATTTAAATGTTCAGTTGTAGAAAGTAGGGCCATGGGATAGGGTCAGAAAGGTCAGTATGTTTGATAACTGGTTCCAGAGGTGACATAACAAGCATAAGGTCCATTATAACACAGTGAAGTAGAGGTGGGAGCTAAAAGCAGACATGGACAGTGAGACGGTGTGAGGAGGTCAGGGGTGAAACACTAGATCAGGACAGGTAGAAATGGCAGGGCTGGAAATAGACACAGAGACACATTCTGATCATGGCTCAGACCTGACCCGAGACACCCAAACAGAAGATGCCATAGCAAAGTCCTGTCCAGTAGGCTATATGGGATTTCCTTTCATCAACATACAACACATGGAAATGTGTCCAGAGTGTGTGTGTGTGTGTCCAGTGTGTGTGTGTGTCCAGTGTGTGTGTGTCCAGTGTGTGTGTATGTGTCCAGTGTGTGTGTGTGTGTGTCCAGTGTGTGTGTGTCCAGTGTGTGTGTGTGTGTGTGTGTGTGTGTGTGTGTGTGTGTGTGTGTGTCCAGTGTGTGTGAGTGTGTGTGTCCAGTGTGTGTGTGTGTGTGTGTCCAGTGTGTGTGTCCTGTGTATGTGTGTGTCAGGTGTGTGTGTCCAGTGTGTATGTGTGTGGGTCCAGTGTGAGTGTGTGTGTGTGTGTGTCCAGTGTGTGTATGTGTCCAGCGTATGTGTGTGTGTCCAGTGTATGTGTCCAGTGTGTGTGTGTGTTTGTGTGTGTCCAGTGTGTGTGAGTGTGTGTGTCCAGTGTGTGTGTGTCCAGTGTGTGTGTGTGTGTCCAGTGTGTGTGAGTGTGTGTGTGTGTGTGTGTGTGTGTATGTGTGTGTGTCCAGTGTGTGTTTGTGTGTCCAGTGTGTGTGAATGTGTGTGTCCAGTGTGTGTGTCCAGTGTGTGTCCAGTGTGTGTGAGTGTGTGTGTGTGTGTGTGTCCTGTGTGTGTGTTTGTCAGGTGTGTGTGTACAGTGTGTGTGTGTCCAGTGTGTGTGTGTGTCCAGGTGTGTGTGTGTCCAGTGTGTATGTGTGTGTGTCTGAGTGTGTGTGTGTCCAGTGTATGTGTGTGGGTCCAGTTTGAGTGTGTGTGTGTGTGTGTGTGTGTGTGTGTGTGTGTGTGTGTGTGTGTGTGTGTGTGTGTGTCCAGTGTGTGTGTCCAGTGTGTGTGTGTGTGTGTCCAGTGTGTGTGAGTGTGTGTGTCCAGTGTGTGTGTGTGTCAGGTGTGTGTGTGTGTTTCCAGTTTGTGTGTGTGTGTCCCGTGTGTGTGTGTCCTGTGTGTGTGTGTGTGTGTGTCAGTGTGTCCAGTATGTGTGAGAGTGTATGTCCAGTGTGTGTGTGTGTGTGTGTGTGTGTCCAGTGTGTGTGTGTGTCCTGTGTGTGTGTCCTGTGTGTGTGTGTGTGTCAGGTGTGTGTGTGTGTCCAGTGTGTGTGTGTGTGTGTGTGTCCAGTGTGTGTGTGTGTCCAGTGTGTGTGTGTGTGTCCAGTTGTGTGTGTGTGTCCAGTGTGTGTGTGTGTGTCCAGTGTGTGTGAGTGTGTGTGTCCAGTGTGTGTGTGTGTGTGTCCAGTGTGTGTGTCCTGTGTGTGTGTGTGTGTCAGGTGTGTGTGTGTCCAGTGTGTATGTGTGTGTGTCCAGTGTGTATGTGTGTGGGTCCAGTGTGAGTGTGTGTGTGTGTGTGTCCAGTGTGTGTGTGTCCAGTGTGTGTGTGTGTCCAGTGTGTGTGAGTGTGTGTCCAGTGTGTGTGTGTGTGTGTGTGTGTGTGTGTGTCCAGTGTGTATGTGTGTGTGTCCAGTGTGTATGTGTGTGGGTCCAGTGTGAGTGTGTGTGTGTGTGTGTCCAGTGTGTGTGTGTCCAGTGTGTGTGTGTGTGTCCAGTGTGTGTGAGTGTGTGTGTCCAGTGTGTGTGTGTGTGTGTGTGTTTGTGTGTGTGTCCAGTGTGTGTGTGTGTCCTTTGTGTGTGTGTGTCAGGTGTGTGTGTGTGTGTGTCCAGTGTGTGTGTGTGTGTGTGTGTGTTCAGTGTGTGTGTGTGTGTGTGTGTGTGTGTGTGTGTGTGTGTGTCCAGTGTGTGTGTCCATTGTGTGTGTGTGTCAGGTGTGTGTGTGTGTGTCCAGTGTGTGTGTGTGTGTGTCCTGTGTGTGTGTGTCCTGTGTGTGTGTGTGTGTGTCAGGTGTGTGTGTGTGTGTGTCCAGTATGTGTGAGTGTGTATGTCCAGTGTGTGTGTGTGTCTGTGTGTCAGGTGTTTGTGTGTGTGTGTCCAGTGTGTGTGAGTGTGTGTGTCTAGTGTGTGTGTCCTGTGTGTGTGTCCTGTGTGTGTGTGTGTGTCAGGTGTGTGTGTGTGTCCAGTGTGTATGTGTGTTTCATGTGTGTGTGTTTCCAGTGTGTATGAGTGTGTGTCCTGTGTGTGTGTCCAGTGTTTGTGTGTGTCCAGTGTGTCAGTGTGTGTGTGTGTCCAGTGTGTGTGTGTGTGTCCAGTGTGTGTGTGTGTGTCCAGTGTGTCCAGTGTGTGTGTGTGTGTGTGTCTAGTGTGTGTGTTTGTGTGTCCAGTGTGTGTGTGTCCAGTGTATGTGTCCAGTGTGTGTGTGTGTCCAGTGTGTGTGTTTGTGTCCAGTGTGTCCAGTGTGTGTGTGTGTGTGTGTGTGTGTCAGTGTTACCATGGTTATTATTTACAGATTTATTGATGTTTGACACAGGGACACTGAGGACACCAAACCCCAAGGTTCAAAGGAGTCATCATGAACCCAGGGACACTGAGTCCCCATCATACCAAACCCAAAACCCTGGATAGAGGGGCTCAGTGAATGTGGAGTGGAATGTGTTCAGGTGAGTCAGTGTGTCAGAGGAGACTCTGTAGAAGGACAGAGTGCCGGCTGGCCAGTCCAGATACACTCCTACTCTGTGGGAGCTGGAGTAGGGGCGTCTATGATAGTGGACTTATTATTGTGCCAGGCTCTGTAACTGTTGTCCGAGCAGCTCAGACTCCAGGACTTGTCATTCCATCCAATCCCACAGTCAATACCCCCTCCTCTCCTGCTGATTCCTTTATATGTCACTCCTATAACAACCTCTCCCCCACTCCACTCTACCTCCCAGTAACAGCGCCCAGTCAGACCCTCTTTACACAGCACCTGTTCCAAGACCTCAAATCTCTCTGGGTGATCAGGATACGACTGCTTCTCTCCCCTCCATGTCACCTTTCTGTTCTCCTCAGACAGAGAGAGGAATCTGTTTACTGTGTTTAGGTCCAGTGTGAGATCACAGACATCTGATGGATGAAACCAGACACAATATTAGAAATCATCATCATTCACATTAGAATGTTGACTCACTTTTCACTAATTCATTTAATGTAGATGTTTCTAGGTATCAAAGGGAGAAGTTAAGGTAACTTGAGACTCGTTCAATTATCATATGTTATACTGTATGGTAATATAAAACACACTTATTCCCATTAATTACACACACACACACACACACACACACACACATCCTGAACACACACACACAATATTACAAATCATCATCATCCTGAACACACACACTGAACACACAGACACACCTTCATGCATGCATGAACACACACACACATTTCTAAAGTAACACAAACACGCCACACACACACACAGACACACACATTGTCAAAGCAACTCTTTGTAAACTTTGGTGTCCCTGATTTGTGCTTCTGTAGAACTACAGCTGATATTTAATATGACCAAGTAAGTAATGATGGTGGTCTTTGACTTTGACTTCACTTGAATTAAGACTTATTCTTAGTCATATTCTTCACAGCAGTCGACACTCACATTTTCTAACTCCAGGTTTCATTCTGTTCTCTCCACCATGTTCCACACTGTAGCGGTAAGCAGAAGAACAGACAGTCATTGAGGGATACACCTGAACACACACACACACACACACACACACACACACACACACACACACACACGGACACACACTGGACACACACACTGGACACGGACACACACAACACACACACTGGACACACACGCACATTCAGCAAATAACTTTGTACAAGTGGTAAGAATGTTTGTCCAGTGTGTGTGTGTCCAGTGTGTGTGTGTGTGTGTGTGTCCAGTGTGTGTGTGTGTGTGTGTGTCCAGTGTGTGTGTGTATGTCCAGTGTCCAGTGTGTGTGTCCAGTGTGTGTCCGGTGTGTGTGTGTCCAGTGTGTGTGTGTTTGTGTCTTCAGTTTGTGTGTGTTTGTCAAGTGAATGTGTGTGTCCAGTGTGTGTGTGTGTGTTTCAAGTGTGTGTGTGTGTGTGTCCAGTGTGTGTGTGTGGGTCCAGTGTGTGTGTGTGTGTGTGTGTGTGTGTGTCCAATGTGTGTGTGTGTGTGTCCAGTGTGTGTGTGTGTGTCCAGTGTGTGTGTGTGTGTTTGTGTGTGTGTGTCGAGTTTGTGTGAGTGTGTGTGTGTCCAGTGTGTTTGTGTGTGTGTCCAGTGTGTGTGTGTTTGTCCAGTGTGTGTCTGTCCAGTGAGTGTGTGTGTGTGTGTGTGAGTCCAGTATGTGTGTGTCCAGTGTGTGTCCAGTGTGTGTGTGTGTGCAAACACACACACACACTGACACACACACCACACACAAACACACAGGACGCACACACATACATACGCAGGACACACAAACACTCGACAAACACACACAGACACTGAACACACACACACACACACTGGACACACACACACTGGACACACACAAAGGACACACACACACATACACTGGACACACACACACTGGACACCACACACAAATGACACACACACAAACACTGGACGCACACACACACACAAACGGAAACATACACTGGACCCACGCACTGGACACACAAACACACACACACAGTCTTTATATAACTTAGTCCAAGTGGTGGTCAGAATGTTTGTCTTAACTAGCCTGATAACTCCAACATGTCTGATATGAACATTGACATAAACCCTCTACATACTTGAGTTTCTCCAGTCTGCAGTGTGGATCCTCCAGTCCAGCAGAGAGCAGTCTGACTCCTGAGTCTCCTGGGTGATTGTAGCTCATGTCCAGCTCTCTCAGGTGTGTGGGGTTTAACTTCAGAGCTGAGACCAGAGAAGCACAGCCTTCCTCTGTGACTAGACAGCCTGACAGCCTGCAAAGAGTCAAATCATATTAAAACCACACTGCTATTCTTTGGTGTGAAAATAGTGGCAGTATATTTTTTCAACATTTGCAGATACATCAGTGTCCTGAAACCTGCCATATCTATTCATTAATGAATGTATCATTATTAGGAACTATCATTATATTGCTTGTAGAGAGAAAAATGTATAGTACAAATATTTGAGTAGACTGACCAGACCAGTTTAAAAAGCAGTATCAGTCAAAAGACAGACAGTGAGGTATCAGATTTAGATTGTATTGAGTATACAGTCCACACCATATCTATTTTGACAGTGAAGATAACATTTTAAATGTGGCTCTGTACTCCAGCATTTTGGATTTTAGATCAAATGTTTCATATGAGGTGACAGTATATAATGTCACCTTTTATTTGAGGGTATTTTCATACAAGTCTGTTTCACCATTTAGAAAAATAAAAGCCCTTTATGTATCTAGTCCCCCTGTTTGAAGAAGTCATAAGTATTCTGACCAATTCACTTATAGTGTATTAAAGTAGTCAAAAGTTTAGTATTTGGTCCCAAACTCGTTGGTTGCATTTGCAGTTTGTTTTGGTTGTGTTTTGGGTTATGTTTTGTCCAATAGTAACTGAATGGTGGATGATGACTGGAGTAATTTTCTGTCTAAGTGAGTAGATAACATGTTTCTAAACACTACTAAATGAATCCTGATGATTCCATGATTAATAAAAATCATGAATGAATCATGAATAATAATGAGTGAGAAAGTTACAGAGGCTACAACAAAACATGCTAACCTCTCACCATTACCAATAACAGAGGGGGAATGATCCTTGTTCCTCTGTAACTTTCTAATTCATCATCATTCACGATTCATTCATGATGATTCATAATCATGGTAGCATCCACATGAATGTAGAAGTGTTCAGAAACATATTCTATTCTTACTGACAATACAAGTGAAGTGACTCCAAAATGACAGGACATTATTCACCATTCAGTTTCTATTAAGAAAAACATCATCTAAAACACAACCAAGACAAACTGCAAATGCATTCAACAAGTTTGTAGAATCACAAGCTTGATGTAATCACTGCAGGTAAGGAATATGGGACCAAATACTAAATTTATGACTACTTTAATACAATATAAGTGAATATGTCCAAATTATTAAGACTTTTTCAAATGGGAGAACTAGATACATAAAGTGCTTTCATTTCTAAACAGTAACACAGATATGTATGAAAATACTCTCAAATAAAAGGTGACATTCTGTACTGTTGCCTAATATGAAACATTCTATTTCAAATCCAAAATGCTGGAGCATAGAACCACATTTAAAACTGTAAGCTTCACTGTCTTAACACATATGGTGTGGACTATGTGTGCCTGGTAAACACATGTGGATCTGGTGAACAGTTATCACTTGTTGACCAACTACAGGAATACTGACCTCAGAGTCTCCAGTTTACAGTGAGGATTCCCCAGTCCAGCAGAGAGCAGCTTCACTCCTGAATCCTTCAGGTCATTGTTACTCAGATCCAGCTCTCTCAGGTGTGAGGGGTTTGACTTCAGAGCTGAGACCAGAGAAGCACAGCCTTCCTCTGTGACTCCACAGCCTGACAGCCTGACAGAGAGATCATCATGATTTCACAAACACAGTTAATTTAACACCAGTAGTGTAGAAGGACAATGGCAGATGCATTTGGTTTATTCTCTTAAACAACATATAGATTCATCTTCAGTCTCCTAGAATTGTATGGTCATATTGTTATACTAATGTGAAAATCAATGCATTTATTCAATATGTTTTTCAATAGAATATTATATACATATTATAATACATATTTTACTCTAAACTTAATATTTCTTTCTGATGATTTTATGTACTCACAGAGCAGCTCTGGAGGCTTTGACCACTGGCAGCAGCCTCAGAAGACCTTCCTCTGATCTGGAGTATTTCTTCAGGTCAAACACATCCAGCTCCTTTTCTGAAGTCAGCAACACAAAGACCAGAGCTGACCACTGTGCAGGTGACAGTTCTTCTTCTGAGAGACTTCCTGATCTCAGGTATCGTTGGATCTCCTCCACTAGAGAATGGTCATTCAGTTCATTCAGACAGTGGAACAGATTGATGCACCTCTCTGGAGAGGGATTCTCCCTGATCTTCTCCTTGATGTACTTGACTGTTTCTTCATGGCTCTGTGAGCTGCTTCTTGTCTTTTTCAGTAGACCTCGTAACTGCTTCTGATTGGACTCCTGTGAGAGGCCCAGAAGGAATCGGAGGAACAGGTCCAGGTTTCCTGTCTCACTTTGTAAGGCTTTATCCACAGCACTCTTGTAGAAGGTAACTTTACGCTTGTGTCTGATCCTCACAGAAAAGTTACTGGACGTTGATTGAGGTTTGGCCATTAGATTCTCATTGTTGTTGATGAATGAGAGGAACACATATACAGCAGCCAGAAACTCCTGAATGCTCAGATGCACGAAGCAGTACACCTTGTCCTGGTTCAGCAAACATTCCTCTTTAAAGAGCTGTGTGCACAATCCTGAGTACACTGAGGCTTCATTGACATCAATGCCAGCCTTGCTAAGGTCTTCTTCATAGAAAATTAGATTGCCATTCACAAGCTGTTGAAAAGCCAGTTTTCCCAGTGACAGAATGCTCTCTTTATTCCAGTGTGGACCTGTCTCTTCTTTCCCAAGATACTTTTCATTCTTCTGTTTGGTATGAAACACCACAAGGTGTGAGTACATCTCAGTCAGGGTCTTTGGCATCTCTTCTCTCTTGTGTTTCAGCATGTGTTCAAGGACTATTGCAGAAATCCAACAGAAGACTGGAATATGGCACATGATGTGGAGGCTCCTTGATGTCTTTATGTGTGAGATGATTCTGCTGGCCAGGTCCTCATCACTGAATCTCTTCCTGAAGTACTCTTCCTTCTGTGGGTCATTGAACCCTCGTACCTCTGTCACCTGGTCAACACACCCTGAAGGGATCTTATTGGCTGCTGCAGGTCGGGTAGTTATCCAGTGGAGAGCAGAGGGAAGCAGATTTCCCTTGATGAGATTTGTCAGCAGAACATCCACTGAGGTTGACTCTGTGACGTCACAACAGATCTTGTTCTTCTGGAAGTCTAGGGGCAGTCGGCACTCATCCAGACCATCAAAGATGAACAGAACTTTGTACTTGTCGTAGTTGGATATTCTTGATTCTTTGGTTTCCATTGAGAAGTGATTGAGAAGTTCAATGAAAGTGTGATTGTCCCCTTTCATCAAATTCAGCTCCCGAAAAGGGAATGAAAATACAAATTGGACATCCTGATTTGCCATTCCTTCAGCCCAGTCTAGAATGAACTTCTGCACAGAGACTGTTTTTCCAATGCCAGCAACTCCCTTTGTCAGCACAGTTCTGATAAGTTTGTCTTGTCCAGTTAAGTGTTTGAAGATGTCGTTACATTTGATTGCAGTCTCTGGTCTTTCTTGTTTCCTGGTTGTTGTCTCAATCTGTCTCAGCTCATGTTCATTATTGACCTCTCCTGTTCCACCCTCTGTGATGCAGAGCTCTGTGTAGATCTTATTGAGAAGTGTTGGGTTTCCTTGTTTAGCGATCCCCTCAAATACACATTGAAACTTCTTCTTTAGATTAGATTTGAGTTCACGTTGGCAAATCACAGCAAGCTCATCTGAATCTAGAAATAACACAGAGGATATTCATATTACATCTGTTTTAATGCCTACAGTATTGTGGGACTTGTTATAAAGTTTGATGAGGTCACTAGGTGTTGTGTTAAGGCTGCTACAATATCATTGAGTTACACAGCTACTTTAGCTGTACTTTAGCTACAGCTTTTAACCCTCCTGTTATGTTGTGGGTCAATTTGACCCGTTTCCACTTTTGCGTTGTCTAAAATACTAGTTAACCACTCTTTTTCGCCATGAAATTACATGACTTTTCCTCATTTAGGGTCATGAACCTAACTGCAAAATGTGGACACACTGATGTGTTGTGGAATGTCTGTGTACATTTTGTATACAAACATGATGTTGTGGGTCATTTTGACCCGGAGGCTTTCATGTGTATATATATTTGCACAGGTGCAAAACAAAAAAGTGTCTTTGATGTATTTTGTTTTGACTGGTCCTGGTTGCACTTTTAGAATTGTGTTTGGGTTAAAAAGGGCTTTCCCAAGCTTCTCCTCAGTGTGAGAGCAGCAGGTCCCTGACACAGACACTCAAAAATGAGCTCCAAAAGATTTTCAATCAATGAAGTCTTATCACAAATTCTGGACTGTGACAGTGAAAAAGAAGAAGAGGTTTCAGAGACAGAGGATATTTCAGAGATAGAGGACAATGCTGTTGATGATCCAGATTTTGTCTTCATTGAAGAGGATTCAGAGGAGGAGTCTGCCGTACCATCCCCTACATCAGATGAGAGACAGAGCATGCAACAAGCATCATCAAGAGAAGAGAAGACATGGAAGTCTAAAGATGGTCATATTGAATGGTCACCGTCACCACAACGAGGTCAAGGTAGACTCTCAGCTTCCAATGTAATAAAAATGGTTCCAGGACCTACACGATTTGCTGTCACTCGAGTCCATGACATACAATCAGCTTTTGAGCTCTTTTTACCCCAAGCAATAGAGAAGATTGTTCTGGACATGACCAACTTGGAGGGGAGCCGTGTGTTTCAAGAGAACTGGAAGCCACTGGATCGGATTGACTTGCATGCATACATTGGATTGCTCATATTAGCTGGAGTCTACCGGTCAAACGGAGAAGCAACGGCCAGCCTGTGGAATGAAGAGAATGGAAGGCCAATATTTCGGGCAACAATGTCTCTACAAGAATTCCACATAATTTCTCGGGTGATTCGCTTTGATAACCGTGATACCAGACCGGGTCGACGTGAAAGAGACAAACTAGCTGCAATCAGAGATGTATGGGATAAATGGGTGGAAATTCTACCGTTACTGTACAATCCCAGTCCTCATGTTACAGTTGATGAACGCCTTGTTCCATTCAGAGGACGTTGTCCCTTCAGACAGTATATGCCAAACAAGCCTGCAAAATATGGCATCAAAATATGGGCAGCATGTGATGCCACATCAAGCTATGCATGGAATATGCAAGTTTACACTGGGAAGCCACCCGGCGGAGTGCCTGAGAAAAAACCAGGGGATGCGGGTGGTGCTGGACATGAGTGAAGGGCTGCAAGGTCATAACATCACGTGTGACAACTTCTTCACATCCTACCGCCTTGGTGTTGAACTACAGAAGAGAAAGCTGACCATGGTTGGAACAATCAGAAAAAACAAACCTGAACTTCCCAGTGAGCTTCTGAAAATGCAGGGCAGAACTGTGCATTCCTCTAAATTTGCTTTCTCTGAAAATGCAACTGTTGTTTCATACTGCCCAAAGAAGAACAAGAATGTTCTTGTAATGAGCACAATGCACAAAGATGCATCGCTGAGTGCAAGAGAGGACATCAAGCCACAAATAATACTGGACTACAATTCCACCAAAGGAGGAGTTGACAATTTGGATAAAGTCACAGCAACATATAGTTGTCAGCGCATGACTGCCCGCTGGCCTTTGGTGATTTTCTACAACATTGTGGATGTGTCTGCTTACAATGCCTATGTCCTGTGGACTGAAATCAACCAGCAATGGAATGGTGGCAAATTGTACCGACGCCGGCTTTTCCTAGAGGAGCTCGGCAAAGCTCTCATCACTCCCAAGATCCAGAGGAGAGTCCGGCCTCCTCGGTCGACAGCAGCTGCATCTGCCGTCCAGAAAATTCAAGCTGGACCATCAACACATGCCTCCAATCAACCAGAAATGGATCCAGTGGATACAGGCAGTGGCAAGAAACGGAAAAGATGCCAGCTCTGCCCCCTCGACAAGACAGTAAAACAAGCACCACTTGTGTAGAATGCAATAAATACATCTGCAGAAAGCACACACACACATTGTGTTCAACATGTAGAGAGAAAGACTGAAGGGATAATATGGACCAATAGGGGGAAAAACCTACTTGGGGAAACTGAAAAATCTTGTTTGTGAGAAAGGAAATATGTTTAACAAATAGTTCTTAAATATTGTTTAAAAAAAATAAAAAGTATTGTATTTCTTCTTTCTGAAATGTCTGATAAGACAAAATAAAGTTGTTTCTGTTTTTACTTAATTCTTTGACTGTCTTGAGTGTGTTTAAACTGTGCAGGTCAATTTGACCCGTAACATAATGGATGTCATTTTTTTCCAGCAAAGCACAAGGGTTAAATGTTCTAAAACAGCATTCAACATGAGGCAGACAGCTCTTACTTTTCTCCAGTGTGTCAGCAAGCTCCTTCTGATTCATTTTCCTCAGGACGTGCAGTGTGATCTTCAGAGCCCCTCTCTGGCACTGCTCTCCTGCTTCTCCTCTTCAGCATCCACCACTTCCTTATCCTGCTTCTGACTCTCAAAGCCTTCTGGGAGTTCTGGACTAAGAATCCTCTTGAACATCTTCAGCTCGTTCTTCACAAATGTCATAATATTCTCTTCAAGCAACTGAAATAAATCAAGTAAATAAGTTATGCAAGAGACTAAATGCTTTCTCATTAACACATTAATGAACGATTGACAGAACAACTTTACTTAAGGTAAACAAAAACAAATGTACATAACAGGACCACATACACTGAATATGGAGGCCAGGTCTGTTTGATGAATCTGGGAAGACTGACCACTGAGAATCTCTGACTCTGATCTCTCCTGTTGGTTTCTGTGGACAAAACATCAGATTAGATCTCCTCATCCAGGGAGTGCACACACACACACACACACATACACACACACACACACACATACACACACACACACACACACACACACACACACACACACACACACACACACACACACACACACACACACACACACACACACACACACACACTCACTCACACACTCACACACTCACACACACACACACACACACAGGGAGGGAATGTTGTGTTAGTTTAATATTGTTTAAGGACTATGAAAATGGAAAAAAGGATTAGCCTATGGATTATGAAAACAACAAAAATAAATGGTAAAATGGGAGAGGAGAAATGACTAGAGACAGTGTTGTTTAACTCACTGACCATGACCCATGAGTTCTTCTTACCTTTGTTCAGTAGAAAAGTCTCCCTCTCTAAACTCTATAGGTTGATGCATAGACCAGTCACTCTTCATGGACACACAGCTGGGTACAGGGGAGGCTGGTCTCTCCTGCTTGATTGGACTTCAACACAACAGAGACAAATATTACATCTCTCATCTACTCTGAGTTCAGATGGGGAAACATAAGAAGAGTTTCATTCCAAAATGCTATATATCCATTTTCAGAAATGTTCATAAATTAGCTTTTATTATTTGAAGAAATTATGAAAGATATTGGTGTGTGTTTTCAGTAGCTAATCATGGTATGGGATTGTTCAACGACAGACATGTATTTGTTTAAAATCTATCACTTGATGGTTTCATTTCAGAGAGACAAATAATCATGTTTTTTTGCAAAATGCTATATCTGCCTCACTCTCAGAGAAATAAGTAGTACTGCTAGGATTTAAACAGTAATAATATATATCTGCCTAACTCTCAGAGAAATAAGTAGTACTGCTAGGTTTTTACACAGTAATAATATATATCTGCCTAACTCTCAGAGAAATAAGTAGTGCTGCTAGGTTTACACAGTAATAATATATCTGCCTCACTCTCAGAGAAATAAGTAGTACTGCTAGGTTTTACACAGTAATAATATATATCTACCTCACTCACAGAGAAATAAGTAGTACCCATAGGTTCCACTCGGGACACACTGTCAAATGTGACCGACCGGCTCGATTCGGTCTTATGTAGCAAAATTTGAAATTGTGTTTTTTTACATTGGATTAAAGTAGAGACTCAGCTAGAAAAAGGTATATCATACACTACAGTTGAGGAACAATGGGAAAGTAATTCTGCTTTGAAAGATGATAAACTTGTGACCTCAATTTTGAGAAAATGGCCTTTGAAAGTTTTAGTACAATTACTGGAGAGCTCTTCTTTATCTACAGTGGTGTTACTTTGGCAGATAATGTCACCCATCTAAATAAATAGTTTTTTAAATATATATAGTTAACTAAATGTATGGTGTTTTTGGTTTATGTCAGTTTCATTGTTTGTTATGCTATACATGGTTATGTTATGGTTGTAAGTGGTAGAATTAACTAGAAAATGTCATATAAAAAAATTAGGAGTAATTACTACTTTAGTAAGGCTATACTTTATTCAGTACTACTGCAGTTGCTAAATAATTCCAATAGATGGTAGCATAAGACCACAAATGACATTTCAGAAGGTTAGGTTAGTTTTCTCCCTGGATACACCACCACTCCCCCTCACAGGAAAACTCCTGCACACGCTTTTTACTGTCCCTTTCCACACTGCTAACGCAAGAGGAACGACTGAAAAAGCATTTAACAGATTACTGTGAAATAATATAATGATGATTCATGTTTATTATTACCTGTTTTATGCTCATGTTTTGAAATGATACTTGATTACTATAACGATTATCAATAAGCCTGAACATTAATTTAGTCACCTCTGGTCGAGAAAAACGTATTTTCCTAGTACATTCATTGTCAGATTCATCAACCAGCAGCGAGCACTCTGCCTTCTAGCACAAGCGGGGGGCATGTTGAGGTACATTTGCTAACCGGGAGGGTTGCATGATGTTATTCATTGGTGGGCTGGAAGACGCACTCTTGCCTTATCTATTCCGAGGTTGTTTAATTGCAATATTAGATATTTAAAAATGCATGTATACTAGGGTTGAGGTTGGAGCATCTGGCTAGTGATTATTTACCAGGGGTTCAACACCTGCTATAGTCACTATTTAATTGCTCTTCCAAAAGCATCACAGGCCTAATACGAGATATATAGCTAACTTCAGTAATGAGTGACCATTTCAGAAAATCATGGGACATATAGTATTTGGTTGCATGCTATTTTATGTCAATCATATTGCTGCTTGTAGCCTATAATTGATGCTTCGTTGGTCTTATGCTGCCATCTATTGGAAATATTTAGCTATTAAAAGTTATTAATTCACGTACAGACATTGGTGAGGCAGCTGAGAAATGAAGTGTATTAGATCAGTCTCAAACCTGCCCCACGCCAATTGCTGGACTTTGACACAGAGGTTACTAGGTCACCCAATTCAAACCACATTTGAAAAATAAAACAAATGTGTCTTATTTATCAAGTGTTCTGTCTTGCTATTATACATATAATAAAATAACAACAAAATAATCAAAACACTATTTAATACTATAATTGTATTTACTAAGATAATATTATTACTAAAATAGTTTCTAAAAGTGTTCTAGGCTACCCTACCCCTAGAATTAGGGGTTAGGTTACGGGCTAAAATATGTTATAAGTAGGGTAAGATTTTCTGTATAGCACTTTGTGACATCTGCTGGTGTAAAAATGGCTTTATAAATACATTTGATTGATTGTTAGGTTTAGGGTTTTATGGCAAAAAACAGTATGGGTTTATAGCTCTCTTGCACCTCCCTTTGGCCATATGTGGGTACTACATAACTAATTCATGACATTTTTTACATTTACATTTAACATATTTAGCAGACGCTCTTATCCAGAGCGACTTACAGTTAGTGAGTGCATACATTTTCACACTGGCCCCCGTGGGAAACGAACCCACAACCCTGGCGTTGCAAGCGCCATGCTGTACCAACTGAGCTATATGACACTTGCTAGGCTCATAATCTGAGGTAGCAACTGCATCAGATCTACAAATCCATTAGCTAGACCACCCGATTAGACAACAATCACCCCATTATACCCATTTGGTTTGCAACTCAGTGAACCAGCGCAGCATTCGCTCTATTTGATGCCTACGAACAAAGATTTCGTTGCATATCAAATTACCCAGCAGCCATTTAGAAACAACAAGTCATCAAAACAATTTTTATTTCTTAATTAAAAAATGTATTCTGGCTGTTTAAATCGGCCACATCTTGAAAAAGAGGACAGGGACATGCGTTTTGCTTAGATGGTACACTTTTTTCTTAAAACTAATATGGTTAACCATGACCAGAAAATGTTTAATGTTTGATGGCTATCCTTCAGCCATCGCCTCTTAGACTGTGGCTCACCACAACATGTACTCTGGTGAACAGTGTGCGCGTTCACCAAGTAGCCGTAACCTTGTTAATAATAAGTTACCTGAGGTAAACCTACAGGGTTAACGCTCACTAAGTAGCTGTAACCTTGTTAATAATAAGTTACCTGAGGTAAACCTACAGGGTTAACGCTCACCAAGTAGCTGTAACCTTGTTAATGAATAGTCGGTGCCACGGAACTCAATAGAACTAATAGGAGCTGGTAGGGTGAAAAATGACCTAAAATAAGGCCTGTTTTTTGGCGATTACTTCATATCCAGGGACAGAAGGTAATATTATGGAACTTGGCTCCATGGCGATGCAATGATCTAATTTTATCAGAAATAAACGTTGTAAAAAATGTCACTTGAGGCGCCCCGAAAATAATATTCAGAAGTTCAGTCATTGGACACAGAGGGGTTAAACACTAAAGTTACCGTCCATCTAGTGAAGAGAGGAGAACCGGACAGAGGCCAATATCCGCAACGAGAGGGAGAAGCCCTCCACGGTATTTAACAGGTGGAAGAAACAACCCGGGGAGCTCCATCGGTCCACAAGAAATGCAGGCAGCCGGTGATGATGTAGTGGTAGCTAGGATAACTAGGATGCTGCTGGTAGAGTAGCTAGCTTAGCTAGCTGTACCGACTTCAGCTTGGCTAGCTAGCAGGTCGTTCGTCTGTCCCTCGAGGATGATGACGAATCCGGTGAACCACAAGATGAAACAAGGATAGCGGTGAAAAGGATCTGGCTACACTCATACTGTCACTGACCATTACGCAAAAAGCAAATTGAAAAATAAATTTCGGTGTCTCAACACTGTAACAAACTCCGTCGTTATTCCCCAACATCACCTCAGTCCACTCAGCGCGTAACTGGACAATATGCTTGGCGCCAAACCGTACTTGGACGCGGACAGTTCCAGAACGCGGACATGAGCAGAGCCACACAATACATTTACATTTACATTTTAATCACTTAGCAGACGCTCTTATCCAGAGCGACTTACAGTTAGTGAGTGCATACACAACCCAGTCTTTACACTGGCTTACATTAGTAATATTCATTTATTTATTTTTATATGTAAAACAAACATTCAAAGTTATTTTATAACAATATTTTGAGATCTGGGCCCATTTCCAAAAAGCGTCTCAGAGTAGAAAATGTGTCATATAAGTGCTGAGAATTAAGACATTTTACACTTATGGGTATAAATTAAAGCTATGCATGAAGTCTCTAGTCCCACCTAGTCGGCAGATATTTAGGACACCTCATGAGCTGTCCTAACCAGTTAAGAGTTAACAGCAGGTGTCTTGATAATACTATAGAATAATGCAGCAAGTCAGTTGGGCATGGCTATAAATAATAATAATAATAATATGCCATTTAGCAATAAATTGGGCAATTGAAGGCATCTAGGGGCGAAATATGTGTTAGATGAAAATGAACATTGTATGCAACGTTGTAGGCAACATTATTGACAAGGGACTTGATGCCTACAATGTCAAAGCTATTTAGAGTTGTTAAACGAGTGTGAAGAGTGTGTTGGTATAATGGTAATATTGTCAAAATTCCGCTTGTAACAACCATCAGAATTGGTTAAAAAATATATGCATTCCATTATATTAGGCAATAATGAAGAGTAGGCAAAGTGGTCGTGTGGTGTGAAAATTCTATCAAATGTCTTCCATTGAGGATGCCTTGTTCATCTCGCCCGGGCAGAGACTAAGGTGTGAGCTTGTTTTTCCCAGTTATTTTTATTTTTTTAATTCTGTTCACGCCTACATAAAATTATCAATATTCAACTTTTTATTTTTGGTCCAGTGGATGATTGGTCTGTGGCCTTGACTGTCTGTGAGTGGTTGCATTTCTCCACCCCATCCCTTAACTGTTTACAGGAACAATGGTGAGGTGTTTGCTCTGTCCCTATACTATAGATTGCCCTTTAACCTTTTGTAGCCTTCGTCCTGGTGTGTTTAACTTGTCTAAAGTATGGTATCTTTAAAGTTATTTTTTATTTTTTTATTTTTTATATGTATTATTTGTATTTTTGTCTAGTTGAGTATATTATTTATATTGCTTTGTCTTGTCTGTGTGTGTGTAAAACTTAATAAACAGAGTTCTATGAGCAGAGTTAATAATAAAACTTAATAAACAGAGTTCAAATGTCTTCCATTGCAACGAGTCCAGTCAGGGTGCTGCAGAACCCCTGCAGTACCTCCACTGACCCCGGATTGAGAACTCCTGATTTAGCAGATACTCTAATCCAGAGCGATTTACAGTAAGTGCATTCATCTTAAGATAGCTATTTATTTTGTAAATAAAATTAATAAATTCTTTATAAAATTGTCATCTCACCTCTTGGCTTTGGTGTCATGTTCCCCAGAGAGACACATTTTGGAGGCAGGGCCCCCCTCCTCTCTCTCCCCAGAAAGACTCATTTTAGAGGCAGGGACCCCCTCCTCTCTCTCTCCAGAGAGACTCATTTGAGACCACTGACCCCTAAACAGAGATGCAGCATGTTGGTTGTGGTGAACACAGTGACAACTCATTCTAGAATGTAAATTGTTCTCTTTTACTCATGATCTCTTAGAAATAAAACATTTACTAACAGACATATCCAAACAGTCAGGTGATTTAATTTAATCACATGAACATTGCTACATTCCTCAACAAGAAATAAAACATTGTCTCTCAAACAGAAGAAGGAACTAACAAAGAGTCACTAACAACAACCAAAACCGAAACAGGTGGTTTTAGGAGGGGTTCTGAAAGACACTCATGGGGGTGTCCACTAGTGGTGGGAAACAGAGGCTTTCTGAACGCTTTGGGGCTTTCACCAAATTGTAGCCGAAAATGCCATTGATAGATTTGAGTGCTAATAAACAACATTTAGTTAGAATGTGGGGTTCACTTTTTTGCCTCCAGGTTCACTATGTTTTCAAAAATGATGCATATGTGGTATTATTTAGCATACTAAAGACAGAATATTATCATAGGCTACACTAAATAAAACACATTATTTAAATAACAATGGGAAGATGCGGTTTCACAGAAAATAATTGTTCAACTATAGCAGGGATTCAATCTTGTGCCTATGTTGATGTCTGATCCAAATCCCCGTCCCTACCTGCTGAGCTCCCATTCAGGGGCTACAAACTGGAAGACATCAAACTAAATGTGTAAATAAGGTGTCCAGTAGAGGTCAGTGTTTGAAAAAGACTTTGCTTTGAAAAAAGCACCGGCACCAGGGAGAAATCAGTGAGATCTCTCGCATTTTGCAACACATGGTTCGAAAAAGCATGAGACCAAACGAAGCTTCGGACGTCATTGATCATGGTAATGTTACTTGAAACTATCCATGGCAGCGTTTCAAACACTTAAAGACTCCCTCTCTCCTCAGCCCTCAAGTTAAGTGGACACTTCTGATGACGTATCATGACGTATGATGAGTGGACACTTCTGATGACGTATCATGACGTATGATGAGTGGACACTTCTGATGATGTATCATGACGTATGATGAGTTGACACTTCTGATGACGTATCATGATGTATGATGAGTTGACACTTGCAGGGCAAAGGCGAGGGGAAGAATAAATTAATTTTAAATGGACCGCTCTGCCCAGAAATGTGTCACTCGTTTGTCCCACGGTTGTGTTTTTCAGTCATCAAAGCGACCGTTCTTCTCTGCGTGGTGCGTGGGAAATGTATGTTACATCTTCCGCCGTTGTAGGAAAGATACACTTAAAACACTCGTAACCCTAAATTCCATCGCTATCGGGAAACCGGGCCCAGAGTGACTTACAATACAATTGCCGATATAGTGTATTTTAGCTTTTAAAGACTTGAGCATTTCCTGTTGCTGCAGGATAATTTTCCTGTTGTGAGAAACTGGGTCAAATTAAGATATGGCATCTGTAAGTGCATTCATCTTAAGATATCTAGGTGAGACAACCACATATCACAGTCAAATATGCAGGATACGAACATTTCATTCCAGCTAAACAATGGATATATAGCATTTAGCCAAAAAAATATGTTTATTTTTATACACATCTCAAATCCATTAATAAAAAATCTGAGATCAGTAACGCTTTTTGAACACACCGACTGCGTCATTGCATTTTGGTACCAGAAGTGTCACGATCGTCAGGAACAGATGAGGACCAAGGCGCAGCGTTGCAGGCAAACATACCTCATTTATTAAGCGAAACGATATCAAAAACAACAAAAGACGGAAACGTGACAGTACACGGTATAACACAACCAACTCAAAACAAGAACCCACAAAACACAAAGGAAAAACAGACAGATTAAATATGGCTCCCAAATCAGAGACAACCAGCAAACAGCTGACACTCGTTGCCTCTGATTGGGAGTCACTCAGGCCAACATAGAAATAGGGACATGATCTACACACCCTGGCTCAACATATCAGTGTCCCCATAGCCAGGGCGTGACAGTACCCCCTAAAGGCGCGGACTCCGACCGAGCCAACTAAATCCACAGGGAGGGACCGGTGGACACTCCGCTCTTGGCAGCGGTTCCGGCTCTGGACCCGATCCCCACTTCCTCTCCAACCCCCCAAGCACCCCTGGCTTGGTGCGTGGAACAGAACGGACCAGACTGGGCTGACGATGCGCACCCCCTGGCTTGGTGTGTGGAGTAGCAACTGGCCGGACCGGGCTGACGATACACACCCCTGGGCTTGGGTGCGTGGAGCAGGAATGGACCGGACTGGGCTGGCGACGCACCACAGACTTGGTGCGGAGAGCAGGAACGGGCCGGACAGGGCTGACGAACGCACCACAGACTTGGTGCGGGAGTAGCAACTGGCCGGACAGGGCTGACGCAAGCACCACAGACTTGGTGCGGGGAGCAGGAACAGGCCGGACCGGACTGGCGACCGCACCACAGACTTGGTGCGGAGAGCAGGAACGGGCCGGACAGGGCTGACAAAACGTACCACAGACTTGGTGCGGGGAGCAGGAACAGGCCGGGCCGGGCTGGCGAGCGCACCAACGGCCTGGTGCGAGGAGCAGGAACAGGCCGGACCGGGCTGGCGGCGCGCACCACAGACTTGGTGCGGAGAGCAGGAACGGGCCGGACAGGGCTGACGAAACGTACCTAAGACTTAGTGCGGGGAGCAGGAACAGGCCGGGCCGGGCTGGCGTCGCGCACCATCGGCCTGGTGCGGGGAGCAGGAACAGGCCGGACCGGGCTGGCGACGCACACCATAGGCTCGGTGCGGGGAGCAGGAACAGGCCGGGCCGGGCTGCACGCACGCACCACAGGCTCGATGCGAGGAACAGGAACAGGCCGGACCGTACTGGGGACACACACCACTGGCCCTACGCAGGGATCAGGAACGGGCCGGACCGGACTGGAACACACCCCAGTACCTCTCGCCGTGCCTCCACACTTTCCCTCTCCTCTGTGACCAGTGGCCCCCCTTAACCTGGCGGCCTCCTCTGCACACCCGCTGGACCGCTCCATCGCGGCCTCCTGCTGCCCCGCGTCCACGTCGTGAGCCCCCCTAAAAAATTTCTGGGGTTCTCTCCTCCCGTGGACCAGGCCTCCCTAGTTCTCGCCAGACTCTCACTCCACTGCTTCAAAGTCCAACCTCTCTGCTCTTCACTTGGCTTGGCCCAGTCGAGACTCTTAATCCATTGCTCCATAGACCAGCTTCTCTTCTCTTCACTTAGCGGGGCCCAGTCGAAACTCCTACTCCACTGATCCCAGGTCTTTCCTCTCTCCTCTTCACGCTGCTTGGTCCAGTTTTGGTGGGGTTCTTCTGTCCACGATCGTCAGGAACAGATGAGGACCAAGGCGCAGCGTTGCAGGCAAACATACTCATTTATTAAGCGAAACGATATCAAAACAACAAAAGACGGAAATGTGACAGTACACGGTATAACACAACCAACTCGAAACAAGAACCCACAAAACACAAAGGAAAAAACCGACAGATTAAATATGGCTCCCAATCAGAGACAACCAGCAAACAGCTGACACTCGTTGCCTCTGATTGGGAGTCACTCAGGCCAACATAGAAATAGGGAACATAGATCTACACACCCTGGCTCAACATATCAGTGTCCCCATAGCCAGGGCGTGACAAGTACATTCATTTCCAATGGAACGCTGCGTTTGCCTTGAAGCATTGCGTAGCAGAGGCAGTTGCAGTGCGTTCTGTTCGGTGCGTACGTTGGATTTATCTAACGTATGCGTCAAACTGTGTACATAGACGGCTTGACAGAAATGGTAGCAGAAGGTGAAAGTTTAACTTTTTGTTGCACACATATTTAGATGATGCTGCATACTATTTTGCGCAATGACGCAGTCGGTGTGTTCAAAGTGTAATATTTTAGGTACCCATAAGCAATAATTTGAAAAAATTGTGGACATAGAGTTTTGAAAATGTACTTAATAATTCTTAAACAAAACTGTAATCTCACCTCTTAGCTTTGGTGTCATGTTCTCCAGAGAGACTCATTTTAGAGGCAGGGCCCCCTCCTCTCTCTCTCCCCAGAGAGACTCATTTTAGAGTGCAGGGCCCCCGCCTCTCTCTCCCCAGAGAGACTCATTTTAGAGGCAGGGACCCCCTCCTCTCTCCCCCAGAGAGACTCATTTTAGAGGCAGGGCCCCCGCCTCTCTCTCCCCCCCAGAGAGACTCATTTTAGAGGCAGGGACCCCCCTCCTCTCTCTCCCCAGAGAGACTCATTTTAGAGGCAGGGACCCCTCCTCTCTCTCCCCACAGAGACTCATTTTAGAGGCAGGGCCCCCCGCCTCTCTCTCCCCAGAGAGACTCATTTTAGAGGCAGGGACCCCTCCTCTCTCTCCCCAGAGAGACTCATTTTAGAGGCAGGGCCCCCCTCCTCTCTCTCCCCCAGAGAGACTTATTTTAGACCACTGACCCCTAAACAGAGATGCAGCATGTTGGTTGCTGGTGAACACAGTGACAACTAATTCTAGAATGTCCATTGTTCTCTTTTATTCATGATCTCTTAGAAATAAAACATTTACTAACAGACATATCGAAACAGTCAGGCTATTTAATGCAATCACATGAACATCAGGTTGTGACATCTCTTCTCCATGGTAACTGTCAATAATAATAATAAGTCACTGTTTGTTAAGGTAGTTATAGACAGTGCAGCAACACAAGGCCATGTCTCACACTTATTTGTATTAATTAAAAGTCGGCTATTTGTTGTCTTTGAATCTGAGAATGTAGACAGAAAGCTAAAACGGGCAGGATTGATCTGAGGAGAAATCATTGATACATTCGAAAGTATTTTTTGCAACAAGTAAGAGATGTTATGTTATGTAAAGTAGGCTAGGTTATAATATAAACTCAGCAAAAAAGAAACGTCCCTTTTTCAGGACCCTGTCTTTCAAAGATAATTCGTAAAAATCCAAATAACACATATCTTCATTGTAAGGATTTAAACGCTGTTTCTCCATGCTTGTTCAATGAACCATAAAAAATGAATGAACATGCACCTCGTGGAACGGTCGTTAAGACACTAACAGCTTACAGACGGTAGGCAATTAAGTACCACTATTATGAAAATTTAGGACACTAAAGAGGCCTTTCTACTGACTCTGAAAAACACCAAAGAAAGATGCTAGGGTCCCTGCTCATCTGCGTGAACGTGCCTTAGGTATGCTGCAAGGAGGCATTAGGACTGCAGATGTGGCCAGGGCAATAAATTGAAATGTCCCGTACTGTGAGACGCCTAAGACAGCGCTACAGGAAGACAGGATGGACAGCTGATCGTCCTTGCAGTGGAAGACCATGTAACAACACCTGCACAGGATCGGTACATCCGAACATCACACCTGCGGGACAGGTACAGGATGGCAACAACAACTGCCCGAGTTACAACAGGAACACACAATCCCTCCATCAGTGCTCAGACTGTCCGCAATAGGCTGAGAGAGGCTGGACTGAGGGCTTCACCGACGCTGGTCGCTGGACCAGACAGGACTGGCAAAAAGTGCTATTCACTGATGAGTCGCGGTTTTGTCTCACCAGGGGTGATGGTCGTATTCACGTTTATCGTAGAAGGAATGAGCATTACACCGAGGCCTGTACTCTGGAGCGGGATCGATTTGGAGGTGGAGTGTCCGTCATGGTCTGGGGCGTTGTGTCACAGCATCATCGGAATGAGCTCGTTGTCATTGCAGGCAATCTCAACGCTGTGCGTTACAGGGAAGACATCCTCCTCACTCATGTGGTACCCTTCTTGCAGGCTCATCCTGACATGACCCTCCAGCATGACAATGCCACCAGCCATACTGCTCGTTCTGTGCGTGTTTTCCTGCAAGACAGGAATGTCAGTGTTCTGCCATGGCCAGCGAAGAGCCCGGATCTCAATCCCATTGAGCACGTCTGGGACCTGTTGGATCGGAGGGTGAGGGCTAGGGGCTAATCCCCCAGAAATGTCTGGGAACTTGCAGGTGCCTTGGTGGAAGACTGGGGTAACATCTCACAGCAATAACTCGGCAAATATGGTGCAGTCCATGAGGAGGAGATGCACTTCAGTACTTAATGCAGCTGGTGGCCACACCAGATACTGACTGTTACTTTTGATTTTGACCCCCCCTTTGTTCAGGGACACATTTTTCAATTTCTGTGGAACTTGTTCAGTTTATGTCTCAGTTGTTGAATCTTGTTATGTTCACACAAATATTTACATATGTTAAGTTTGCTAAAAACAAACGCAGTTGACAGTGAGAGGACGTTTCTTTTTTTGCTGAGTATACAATAGCGGTTTGTTAGTGATATGCAGATGGAGGTCTATACCTCAGCTATAGCCTACATATCCTAGATGACCAGCCTAAACCTGTTCAGATCAGTTCCCATAACGTTACAGGCCTACCAGTAGCAGGACAGAGCTTGTAGCCTAGGCATTGTATTTTACACACCATTTCAAACGGAGACCATCAGGTTTGTCAGCATGATAAGGGATCATAGCTCAAACCTACTCTGACTATTGAATGTCTGACGTTGACCTAACCTTTATAATAGTTTGTAAGTTTAGCCTAGACTTACCAGGGTCTGCCCGTCTTTCCTACATATCAACACATTTTATCCGACTTCTAATGTTACAGAGAAATACGTGCTTCCACAGTTTCAACAGCCATTGTGTAACTGCGTAAAGGCTACACACTACTTTCACGTTCATATGAGGAAATCACATAACTTCTTACGGTCGCTGGTGCAGCCGCCTGTTCTCTTGCAGATGAAGTAGCTTTTATAGGCAACCTCATTCAACCAGCCTAAACAACAGTAAATAAAAAGATGTCAAATGGTCAAAAGTCAATCCTGATCATAGCCATGTACATCAACGAGAGGTGTATTGCTACAGATGTAGGATCTTAATTTTAGCCAGTTTGCTACAGCAGGAAAATAATCATGCAGCAACAGGACATTTGAATTATTATGTGGATTATAATTAATGAACAATTATTTTAATAGAAAAGTGGAATTGATCATCTTCAGAAACCTTTTTTTAAAGCTTAAATACACTCAAATACACTACATGTTTTAGTTCTCTTGCAACAGGGTGATCAAATTAAGATCCTACATCTGTACAGAGATTATGTTTTATCTAAATAAGGCAGTTTTGAGTTATTAGCAATAACGTTGCAACTGTCCGCTGCTGTAAACCTATGTGATTGGATGTTATAGACCCCCACATCTGAACAGTTTCTTTCCCCATGCTGTGGCCCTCATCAACTGGCCATCTGGCCCAGTGAGACTAAAGGACTATACACTCTATGCTGCTCACCACATCAAGCCATCTCTGAACTGTACACTACCATCTGGCCCATAGAGACTAAAGGACTATACACTCTATACTGCACACCACATCAAGCCATCTCTGAACTGTACACTACCATCTGGTCCATAGAGACTAAAGGACTATACACCTATGCTGCACACCACATCAAGCCATCTCTGAACTGTACACTACCATCACAGCGCCCAAGTGAGAATAAAGTACTATGCACTCTATGCTGCACACCACATCAAGCCATCTCTGAACTGTACACTACCATCTGGTCCATAGAGACTAAAGGACTATACACTCTATGCTGCTCACCACATCAAGCCATCTCTGAACTGTACACTAAATAACTGAACTATACTGCATTAGCACTCTGTTCATCTCTCTTAGATATATTTATACTGGTACTGTATATGTATACCCACTGTACTGTATATCTGTATATCAACTGTATTCCCACTGTACTGTATATCTGTATATTAACTGTATTCCCACTGTACTGTATATTTGTATATCAACTGTATTCCCACTGTACTGTATATCTGTATACCAGCTGTATTCCCACTGTACTGTATATCTGTATATCAACTGTATTCATTGTACTGTATATCTGTATACTAACTGTATTCCCACTGTACTGTATATCTGTATACCAACTGTATTCCCACTGTACTGTATATCTGTATACCAACTGTATTCCCACTGTACTGTATATCTGTATACCAACTGTATTCCCACTGTACTGTATATCTGTATATTAACTGTATTCCCACTGTACTGTATATCTGTATATCAACTGTATTCCCACTGTACTGTATATCTGTATACCAGCTGTATTCCCACTGTACTGTATATCTGTATATCAACTGTATTCCCACTGTACTGTATATCTGTATACTAATCTGTATTCCCACTGTACTGTATATCTGTATACCAACTGTGTTCCCACTGTACTGTATATCTGTATACCAACTGTATTCCCACTGTACTGTATATCTGTATACCAACTGTATTCCCACTGTACTGTATATCTGTATACCAACTGTATTCCCACTGTACTGTATATCTGTATATCAACTGTATTCCCACTGTACTGTATATCTGTATATCCACTGTATTCCCACTGTACTGTATATCTGTATACCAACTGTATTCCCACTGTACTGTATATCTGTATACCAACTGTATTCCCACTGTACTGTATATCTGTATACCAACTGTATTACCACTGTACTGTATATCTGTATACCAACTGTATTCCCACTGTACTGTATATCGGTATACCAACTGTATTCCCACTGTACTGTATATCTGTATACCAACTGTATTCCCACTGTACTGTATATCTGTATACCAACTGTATCCCCACTGCACTGTATATCTGTATATCAACTGTATTCCCACTGTACTGTATATCTAGTGTATCAACTGTGTTCCCACTTTACTGTATATCTGTATATCAACTGTATTCCCACTGTACTGTATATCTGTATACCAACTGTATTCCCACTGTACTGTATATCTGTATATCCACTGTTCATTATCTTATAGCTATATGCTCACTCTTCCTAGTTGTGTATAATGTTGTACAGACATTTGTGTAAACTCTTCTGTCTTTATTCTGTCTCTAAATGTTGTCTGTAAAATTGTAAAATTATGTGTACGGATGTAAGATCTTAATTTGATCATCCTCCACTGCAGAATAACTTTCCCTCAACGCAGGAAATGTAAAACTTGTAGTGTATTTGAGGTTTTTAAAAGGCTTTTTGGAGTTTGTAATTTCCACTTAGAAATGCCAGTCTTTGAGTTTCGCTAATAAAAATGTATCAACCACTACAAAAATGTCCATTAATTATAATTCACATAATAATTCACATTTCCTGTTGCTGCAGGAATATTTTCCCTGCTGTAGCAAACTGGCTCAAATTAAGATCCTACATACAGTGGGGGAAAAAAGTATTTAGTCAGCCACGACGAATTGTGCAAGTTCTCCCACTTAAAAAGATGAGAGGGCCTGTAATTTTCATCATAGGTACACGTCAACTATGACAGACAAAAGAGATTTTTTCTCCAGAAAATCACTTTGTAGGATTTTTTTATGAATTTATTTGCTAATTATGGTGGAAAATAAGTATTTGGTCAATAACAAAAAGTTTCTCAATACTTTGTTATATACCCTTTGTTGGCAATGACACAGGTCAAACGTTTTCTGTAAGTCTTCACAAGGCTTTCACACACTGTTGCTGGTATTTTGGCCCATTCCTCCATGCAGATCTCCTCTAGAGCAGTGATGTTTTGGGGCTGTCGCTGGGCAACACGGACTTTCAACCCACTCCAAAGATTTTCTATGGGGTTGAGATCTGGAGACTGGCTAGGCCACTCCAGGACCGGAAATGCTTCTACGGCCGACCCCTTCGTTGCCCGGGCGGTGTGTTTGGGATCATTGTCATGCTGAAAGACCCAGCCACGTTTCATGTTCAATGCCCTTACTGATGGAAGGAGGTTTCCGTTCAAAATCTCACGATACATGGCCCCATTCATTCTTTCCTTTACACGGATCAGTCGTCCTGGTCCCTTTGCAGAAAAAACAGCCCCAAAGCATGATGTTTCCACCCCCATGCTTCACAGTAGGTATGGTGTTCTTTGGATGCAACTCAGCATTCTTTGTCTCCAAACACGACTGAGTTGAGTTTTAACCAAAAAGTTCTATTTTGGTTTCATCTGACCATATGACATTCTCCCCCAATCCTCTTCTGGATCATCCAAATGCACTCTAGCAAACTTCAGACGGGCCTGGACATGTACTGGCTTAAGGAGGGGGACACGTCTGGCTCTTGCAGGATTTGAGTCCCTGGCGGCGTAGTGTGTTACTGATGGTAGGCTTTGTTACTTTGATCCCAGCTCTCTGCAGGTCATTCACTAGGTCCCCCCGTCTGGTTCTGGGATTTTTGCTCACCGTTCTTGTGACCATTTTGACCCAAGGGGTGAGATCTTGCGTGGAGCCCCAGATCGAGGGAGATTATCAGTGGTCTTGTATGTTTTCCATTTCCTAATAATTGCTCCCACAGTTGATTTCTTCAAAGCAAGCTGCTTACCTATTGCAGATTCAGTCTTACCAGCCTGGTGCAGGTCTACAATTTTGTTTCTGGTGTCCTTTGACAGCTCTTTGGTCTTGGCCATAGTGGAGTTTGGAGTGTGACTGTTTGAGGTTGTGGACAGGTGTCTCTATACTGATAACAAGTTCAAACAGGTGCCATTAATACAGGTACCGAGTGGAGGACAGAGGAGCCTCTTAAAGAAGAAGTTACAGGTCTGTGTGAGCCAGAAATCTTGCTTGTTTGTAGCTGACCAAATACTTATTTTCCACCATAATTTGCAAATAAATTCATTAAAAATCCTACAATTTGATTTTCTGGATTTTTTTCCCTCAATTTGTCTGTCATAGTTGACGTGTACCTATGATGAAAATTACAGGCCTCTCTCATCTTTTTAAGTGGGAGAACTTGCACAATTGGTGGCTGACTAAATACTTTTTTTTCCCCACTGTATGTATGTGCAAATGTACTTGGCGAATAAAGGTGATTCTGATTCTGCAAAGGTTGAGTCTTGAATATTGATATATTGAATTTGACTTGCCCATGTTCAGTTAGCTCCATTTTGTATGATTAGACTGACACAAACCTGTCTCAGTAGAAGTAGACTGTTTGGTCTGAGTGTTTTACTTCCATTCACTGTACTAAAATTACACCATACATTTAATTTATCTACACACTTTACAATCATTCCTGGCAGGATTCTCACCTTGTAGCCTGAATTCACAACCAGAACATAGATCTCATTCCGTCAGTAGAGGATGCCTGGTTGTTCCTTAAAAAGTAATTTCCTCTCAATCTTAAATAAACAGCCCCATTCAAAAATACAGAACTAAGAACCGATATAGCCCCTGGTTCTCCTCAGACTTTTTCAAACAGAAATTTGTATCCTGTAGCACTAACTCCAAAAAAGTTTTGGGACACTGTAAAGTCCATGGAGAATAAGAGCAGTCCCAGTTGCCCACTGCACTGAGGCTAGGAAACACTATCACCACCGAAAATCTACAACAATCGAGAATTTCAACAAGCATTTGCTACAGCTGGCCATGCTCCATCTGGCTACCACTACCCGCCACCAACTCTGCACCCTCCGCTGCAACTTGCCCATGCCCCCCGCTTCTCCTTCACACAATCAGACGCTAATTTTGAAAGAGCTGCAAAATCTGGACCCCTCAAATCAGCTAGACAATCTGGACCCTTTCTTTCTAAAACTAGCCGCGAAATTGTCGCAACCCCTATTACTAGTCTGTTCAACCTCTCTTTCATAACGTCTGAGATCCCCAGAGATTGGAAAGCTGTCGCGGTCATCCCCTCTTCAAAGGGGGTGACACCTCGAGATCCAAACTGCTACAGACCTATATCCATCCTGCCCTGCCTTTCAGAAATTATTTGAAAGCCAGTTAACAAACAGATCACCGACCATTTCGAATACCACCGTACCTTCTCCGCTATGCAATCCGGTTTCCGAGCTGGTCATGGGTGCACTTCAGCCACGCTCAAGGTCCTAAACGATATTATAACCGCGATTGATAATAGACAGTACTGTGCAGCCGTCTTTATCGACCTGGCCAAGGCTTTCGACTCTGTCAACCACCGCATCCTTATTGGCAGACTAAATAGCCTTGGTTTCTCAAATGACTGCCTCGCCTGGTTCCCCTAACTACTTCAGATAGAGTTCAATGTGTCAAATCGGAGGGGCCTGTTGTCTGGACCTATGGCAGTCTCTATGGGGGTGCCACAGGGTTCAATTCTTGGGCCGACACTTTTCCCTGTATATCAATGATGTCGCTCTTGCTGCTGGTGACTCTCAGATCCACCTCTCACGCAGACGACACCATTTTATGTATACATCTGGCCCTTCATTGGACACTGTGTTAACAAACCTCCAAAACGAGCTTCAATGCCATACAACACTCCTTCAGTAGCCTCCAACTGCTCTTAAACACTAGTAAAACGAAATGTATGCTTTTCAATGCTGCTGGCACCCGCCCACCCGACTAGAATCACCACTCTCGACGGGTCTGACCTAGAGTATGTGGACAACTACAAATACCTAGGTGTCTGGTTAGACTGTAAACTATCCTTCCAGACTCACATAAAGAATCTCCAATCCAAAGTTAAATCTAGAATCGGCTTCCTATTTCGCAACAAAGCCTCCTTCACTCACGCTGCCAAACATGCCCTCGCAGAAACTGACTATCCTACCGATCCTTGACTTCGAGCGATGTCATTTACAAAATAGCCTCCAACACTCTACTCAGCAAACTGGATGTAGTCTATCACAGTGCCATCCGTTTGTCTCCAAAGCCCCATACACTACCCACCACTGTGACCTGTACGCTCTTGTTGGCTGGTCCTCACTACATGTCTAGGCTGTCAAACCCACTGGCTCCAGGCCATCTATAAATCACTGCTAGGCAAATCCCGCCTTATCTTAGCTCATTGGTCACCATAGCAGCACCCACCACGTAGTCTGCGCTCCAGCAGGTATATCTCACTGGTCATTCCCCAAAGCCAACACCTCCTTTGGCCGCCATTCCTTCCAGTTCTCTGCTGCAATGACTGGAACGAATTGCGAAAATCTTTGAAGCTGGAGACTCTTATCTCCTCACTAACTTTAAGCATCAGTTGTCAGAGCACCTTACCGATCACTACACCTGTACACAGCCCATCTGAAATTAGCCCACCCAACTACCTCATCCCTATATTGTTATTTATTTTGCTCTTTTGCACCCCAGTATCTCTATTTGCACATAATCTCTGCACATCTAGCATTCCAGTGTTAATACTATTGTAATTATTTTGCACTATAGCCTATTTATTGCCTTACCTCCATAACTTTGCTACATTCGCACACACTGTATATATATTTTCTGTTGTATTTTTGACTTTATGTTTTTTTATCCCATATGTAACTCTGTGTTGTTTTTTATCGCACTGCTTTGTTTTATCTTGGCCAGGTCGCAGTTGTAAAGGAGAACTTGTTCTCAACTGGCTTCTTACCTGGTTAAATAAATGTGGAAAAAAAAGTTTAAAAATAAAAATAAAAAGTCATTGAGATATCTACAGTTCTGCTGAGAGAGCACCTTCGTGATGACTAGCGCTCTGTATATTCTAATGGGTGAAGTCTGATCTGGAATGTGAAGCTAACTGAAATGTAGATAAGCTTTGAAAAACCATATATCTAGCTTTGCATCATAGTCCACCCCTCAGGCTAAGTTCAAGTTTCAGCATGAGGCAGACATCAAGCCGAGTTGTAGGCTACTACCTGGGTCGTATTCATTAGTTTACACAGCAGCCAACAGTTTTAAAATGTTGCAATAAACAGTTAATTTTTTTGTCATTTTATGGACAATCTTATCCAGAACTACTTACAGTTAGTGAGTGCATACATAATTTTTCATACTCACCCCCCCCGTGGGAATCGAACCCACAACCCTGGCATTGCAAACACCATTCTCTACCAACTGAGCTACATCCCTGCCAGCAATTCCCTCCCCTTACCCTGGGCCAATTGTGCACCACCCCATGGGTCTCCCGGTCGAGCCGGCTACGACAGAGCCTGGATTCGAACCAGGATCTCTAGTGGCACAGCTAGCACTGCGATGCATTGCCTTAGACCAGTGCTTCTCAATTATTTTCTGTTACGCCCCCTAGGAAGAAGTAAATATTTTGGGCCCCCCAACTCTCCGCCGCAACTGTAAATAGTATAATTTGTCTATAAAATTGTTATAAGTACACTCTGCACAACATTGTATCCTTATTTACATTAAAGAAAACAAAAAAAAAGAAAGAAAAATAAAGATCAACTTACAACAAAGAATAACTTTATTAACATTGTTTTTTAGTCTGTAACAGAAAATATTAAATGTGCATAAATTTGCCTGAAATTTAAAAAAAAATTCAAACCTTATTTAAACTGTAAACATTTTTTGACCATTTGATACTGAAAAATTAAATAAAATATAATCAATAAATAATAATACATTCAAATTGATCAGCAACATTAACTCAGGAGCAACAATATATGAAACACTTTGACCTATAAAACAAAAATGAATAAAACAATTTGTGCTGATTATTATTATTTTTTAAATCAAAATGAGGAAGTCAGGATTAATGGCTACAATGAGCACATTTTGCAGTGCACAGCTTTTTGAAGCGGGGTTTGAAGCATGATACTGCCACTCTCAGCTCCTGCTCAATGTTTAGCTGGGACCTGTACTTGGTCTTCAGTGCAGCAACAGCAGAGAAGGCAGTCTCACAAAGATAAGATGTTGCAAAAGGAAGAAGAATGCCCATGGCCCTCTGCCCTATGAGTGGATACTGCCTCTCTACACTCAGCCAGAATTCACTCAGTGTCTGTTATGTGAACCTCAGTCTCAATGTGGAGTCAGACGTCATATCAATGAACTGGTCCTCCTCTGCAGAGCTGAAACCAGTTGGAGCTGGTGCATTGAAAGGATCTCTCACCCAGTCATATTGGGAAACTGTTTTCAGGGAAGTACTTTTTAAGAATCCCATCAGTGATGAAATATGCTCCTTAATATATGGAATCACTGAGGTGGAATCATAGTCAGTAGTGTCAACAAATTCATGCAGGTTCTCGAATGAATCAGTATTTCCTTCATCAAGTCGCCTGCCCCACATTGCAAGCTTTCGAGTGAAAGAGCTGATCTTGTCTGTGACCTGAGGGAGGTGTTTATCTTTCCCTTGAAGCTGTAGATTTGAGTTCATTTAGCTTTCCAAATATGTCACTCAGGTAGGCCAGTTTTGACAGGAAGTTCTCATCATTAAATTTTTCTACCGAGGTCATACTTGTGCTCCTGCTCCGAAAACATTCTTATCTGCTCTCTCTGAGCTCAAAACTCGGGACAAGACTTTTCCTCGTGACAGCCACCTTGCTTCACTGTGAAACAGCACAGCTTGATGTTCAGCTCTCTATCTCTCACAGATAGCAGAGAAGACTCTTGTTTTTAGTGGTCTGGTCTTTATAAAATTGACTACACCTACAATGTCAGTCATAACCTCACTTAATTCAGAGAAAAGGTGCCTTGATGCCAGTGTTTCTCTGTGTATAACACCGTGTGTCCACTAGCATTAGGTGAGGCCTTCTTGATGAATGCCCGAAGTCCTTTTCTCATCCCTGCCATGGTCTGTGCACCATCACTGCAAACACCAATGCAGTTCTCCCACTTTAGCCCATTCTCAGTCAGGAAGCAGTCCAGCATTTTGAATAGCTCTTCAGCTGTGGCTCTGTCTCTGAAATATTTACGAAAAAAGTAGATCCTCACACAGGGAGTTTGTCATGTCAAAACGTACATAAGCGATAAACAACAGTCTTTGCGTTGCTGCCTCAGTTGCTTCATCGAACTGTAAGGCAAAAGCGTTTGTCTTTGAGTTTATCTACCAGCTGTTCTTTAAGATCGTTAGCAATGTCATTTATACGTCTGGCTGACAGTGTCATTGGACAGAGGGATAGTTTTATTTTGCAGCACTTGCGTCATCTAGCATGACAGAGACCATGTCTAATGCTGCAGGCAGTATCAGCTCCTCTGCTATGGAGTGTTTTTTTTTGCACTGAGCAATTTGACGCCACCTTATATGATGCTAACAGTGCTCGTTGGTTTACTGAGTAGCATTCAGCAAAGCGGGATGATTGTTGGCAATATTCGCACGTTTTTAGCTGAAAACTCAACGGCTTATCAGCGTGATTGGGGTGTAATGTCTTTAAGTGACGCCTTTAATTTATTTGGCTTCATACTGTCTGCCAACATTTTTTAGACACAGTAAACATACCGGTCTTTCCTCGTCTCCCACCGTAGTCACAGTGAAGCCAAGCGCTACATACGCTTCATCATATTTCCTCGTCTTAGCTTTCGGGAGACTTACGTTTGTCTCAGTATCTCCGTCTCTCTCCGCCTTTCTTTTCATCCCCTGTTAAATATTTTTCCATGGTGGTCTCCTAAGGGTTTGTTATCTGCACTTCATATCTCCTGCTCTGTGCTGTGTGCTCTTGTTCGGTGCAAAAAAAAAAAAGCGACTCCCTGCGCGCAAAAAAGCATGTTCCCGGGGGTCACACGCGCCCCCGGCATCGCTCCGAGCCCCCCAGGGGGCGCGCCCCACTATTTGAGAAGGACTGCCTTAGACCACTGCGCCACTCGGGAGGCTAGTTTACTCCAAACGCTGGCCAAGGTGACCTAAACAGTTTCCGTTGACAAAAGTTTTGCTACGGTGGGTTTTGAGGAAGTGTGGTTGTTAGTCTTTCCACAGTATTTATTTGTCTCTCTTTCAAACAACACAACTTCCTGAGTGAATAGCGTTAACAGTAGATTAGAAAGAGAAAATGTTGTTCTTGTAGTGTTTTAAGCCAGTTTTGAGAAGACAAGTCTATAGACCTATGATACAGTACACTCTTAGAAAAAAGAGTTCCAAAAGGGTCCTCTGGCTGTCCCCATAGGAGAACGCTTTTGGGTTCCAGTAAAACCATTCTGGCTTCCATGTAGAACCCTCTGTGGAAAGGATCCTCACTGGAACCCAAAGGGTTCTATCTAGGGACCAAAAGGGTTCTGCAAAGGGTTCTCCTATGGGGACAGCCAAAGAACCCTTTTAGATTCTAGATAGTGTGGAGCGACCACCCTGGGGCACACAGATGGAAACAGAACGAATTCACCCCCACACATCTAATTTATATCCAAAACATTTTAAGGAGAGTAGGCCTATTATAACACTGTCCACAAAACATATCATCAACTATATTATTACACATAACAATATCATCAACTATATGAATACACATAACAATATCATCAACTATATTAATATCATAACAATCATCGTCTTACCTTTTATATGTCTCTCATAGAAGTAGAGTCTGGAATGATCATTCGGTGGTGGAAAGTTCCTTTAGTTTGTTCTGCTCATTTCCATATCAGGTTCTACCTGTTCTCTCTCCCACTCCCTGTCTCTTTATAGCTCTTACAAGGTGTCTTAGCATACATTCTGCAAGTGTCTGGAACTCTATTGAGGGGATGTGACATCATTCTTCCACGAGAAATTCCATCATTTTGTGTTTTGTTGATGGTGATGGAAAATGTTGTTTCAGGCGCCGCTCCAGAATCTCCCATAAGTGTTGAATTGGGTTGAGACCTGGTGACTGAGACGGCCATGGCACATTGTGAAACATTGGCAAGTTGAGCAGTTTTTGTCACTGAAGCTCCTGCCAAATGTGCCCCAACAATCCAATCGTTAAGCTCTTCCCGAGCAGGGTTGCAGTCTCTCCCCTGGTTGCAGCTCCTCTCTCTCCCCCAGGGGTAGCAGCTCCTCTCTCCCCCAGGGTAACAGCTCCTCTCTCCCCAGGGGTAGCAGCTCCTCTCTCCCCAGGGGTAGCAAGCTCCCTCTCTCCCCAGGGGTAACAGCTCCTCTCTCCCCAGGGGTATCAGCTCCTCTCTCCCCAGGGGAAGCAGCTCCTCTCTCCCCAGGGTAGCAGCTCCTCTCTCCCCAGGGGTAGCAGCTCCTCTCTCACCAGGGGTAGCAGCTCCCTCTCTCCCCCAGGGGTAACAGCTCCTCTCTCCCAGGGGTAGCAGCTCCTCCCTCTCTCCCCAGGGGTAGCAACTCCTCTCTCCCCAGGGGTAACAGCTCCTCTCCCCCCAGGGGTAGCAGCTCCTCTCTCCCCAGGGGTAGCAGCTCCTCTCTCCCCCAGGGGTAGCAGCTCCTCTCTCCCCAGGGGTAGCAGCTCCTCTCTCCCCCAGGGGTGGCAACTCCTCTCTCCCCCAGGGCAGCTCCTCTCTCCCCAGGGGTACTCAGCTCCTCTCTCCCCAGGGGTAACAGCTCCTCTCTCCCCAGGGGTAACAGCTCCTCTCTCCCCAGGGGTAGTAGCTCCTCTCTCCCAGGGTATCAGCTCCTCTCTCCCAGGTAACAGCTCCTCTCTCCCCAGGGGTAGCAGCTCCCTCTCTCTCCCCAGGGGTAGCAGCTCCTCTCTCCCCAGGGGTAGCAGCTCCTCTCTCCCCAGGGGTAACGGCTCCTCTCTCCCCAGCGGTAGCAGCTCCTCTCTCCCCAGGGGTAGCAGCTCCTCTCTCCCCAGGGGTAGCAGCTCCTCTCTCCCCAGAGGTAGCAGCTCCTCTCTCCCCAGGGGTAACAGCTCCTCTCTCCCCAGGGGTAAGCTCCCTCTCCCCATCAATATGTCTTCTCGTCTTGTCTGTGTCTCTCTCCATCATATCCTATTCTTCTGTTGCTGTCTCTGTGTCTTGTCTGGGTGTCTCTCTCCATCATATCCTATTCTTCTGTTGCTGTCTCTGTGTCTTGTCTGGTGTCTCTCTCCATCATATCCTATTCTTCTGTTGCTGTCTCTGTGTCTTGTCTGGTGTCTCTCTCCATCATATCCTATTCTTCTGTTGCTGTCTCTGTGTCTTGTCTGGTGTCTCTCTCCATCATATCCTATTCTTATGTTGCTGTCTCTGTGTCTTGTCTGGTGTCTCTCTCCATCATATCCTGTTCTTCTGTTGCTGTCTCTGTGTCTTGTCTGGGTGTCTCTCTCCATCATATCATATTATTCTGTTGCTGTCTCTGTGTCTTGTCTGGTGTCTCTCTCCATCATATCATATTCTTCTGTTGCTGTCTCTGTGTCTTGTCTGGTGTCTCTCTCCATCATATCCTATTCTTCTGTTGCTGTCTCTGTGTCTTGTCTGGTGTCTCTCTCCATCATATCCTATTCTTCTGTTGCTGTCTCTGTGTCTTGTCTGTGTTTCTCTTTAGTTTTGCAATCCAAAACGATCAAGGGGGATACTGGGGTAGCTTAACAATGTTTTGGACCTCTATAGGGCTGTTGCGGTGACTGTATCACTGCCACACCGGCAGACATCAGTCAGGACCGCAGTCATCAGTCATCAGTCATCAGTCATCAGTCATCAGTCATCAGTCATGACCGCAGTCATCAGTCATCAGTCACGTCATCAGTCATCAGTCATCAGCCATCAGTCAGGACCGCAGTCAAATTCCACAACACTGTTGAGTAATCTCTTCTGATGCATCATGCAGCCCATATATGTTTTTGATTTGATAAATTATAGATTATAAATTATTATTTAAATGGTTCTTGGATTATAAATTATTATTAAAATGGTTCTTGGATTATAAATTATTATTAAAATGGTTCTTGGATTATTATTATTTGCAGGTTTGTATCATTCACAGCTGAAGTTTCCAAAGAACTGTTTCAAATGATCACTTTTATGCTCATCATAGCTACTTCATATGAGCACATGCTCCGAATGGGAAAAATATCCTTTCTATTTTATTCAGCTAAATTCAATGATATTCTTCTTACTATAAAATCATATAATATAAAATAATGTCCCAGGACTCATGCATAGGCCTGTCTTGTCTGCTTAATGAACAAGCCTACAGCCTATGGCATGGAGCATAGAGAGATAACATACAGTAGGACACTCATATTCTGTTCTTCTGAAATACATTTTCTTCATATCATGTTTATTTAAATCTGCCTAAAATAAATAATGGATTTATTGAATATATTAAATTGATTTATTAGACTTTTTAAATATAGGTTTTCCGTAGGCGCGCATCAGCGGCTTGTATGCGGCTTATGCAGTGGAGGCCTGAGATGCTAAATGTGTTTATGTTAATTAACGGTAAATTACTGTGAGACCGACAGTCTTTATATGACAATAACCGGCTGACACAATGTAATGACAGCCTCAGCCCAAGGCCTGTGTCTGGGTCACCTAAATCATCCTCCTCCCTACCATTTGCCCCCTGGCTGCTGCTGTTCTAAGGGATCCACTGGCCTGCTGTTGTCATCTGTCCTCCTCCTTGGATCATCTGAAAGGCAGAAAGGTTGAGGTGCAACATGTCATTAGTTAGTTTTAAAGGGCAACTTCCTGATTTGGACTCATTTTAGATTGGGTTAATTAATAAATGCTAGTCTCATGTGTGTGTTTGCAGGTTCCCAAATTATTTATCCAATTAGCATCAGCCGGCTGGTCTGCGACTTTGGACAGTTAGGGGACCGTCAATAAATTGACAATGAAAATGAGACAATAGTTTCATATTGCATATCTTTACGTTTTCTTGTTAAATTCTTTCAATATTTGTATATGAATTTCTAAAATGCATAGTTGATTTGAGATGTTTAAGTAATTGAAATTTGGAGTTATTGTAATTTTTACATGTTGTTCCATGAACATGGTGTAATTTACCGATGGTCCCTAACTAGCTCCATAGGGATATTCAAAGTCATCCCAAACTTACCACAGGCATTACTATCGGGATTCGCATGCAGCTGCACCCTGAACTGATGATTACTTGCTTGCTGCCAGCTGTGGATATGTGGAAACCTTCATTTACGTTGTGACGCATGTCACGACCACAAGTCTCATAAAACTCAGTTTTGGACAAGACTGACTTTATGACCAAAATTATCCTGTTTACACTTTAAAGTAAATTTTGACAGTAGAATAATACATGTTTCGACTCATATCGATGCCAGAGGCTGTTTTCCAAATGAGAAGTTGGTTTTAAGGTGCAGTTGATCTTTAAAGTTACTGTATACTGACATGACCAGGGCAACTCAACTGGAGAAAAAAAAGAAAGTGTATGCATAACAGCGCAACACAACTCCAAACATGACAGACAAGAAGCTATATATCCCCCAGGGCAGGGGTGCCCACACTTTAGTTACATAGGATCTACTTTATCCACCCTCTTCCTAACACGGTCTATTACAGGTCTATTACAGGTCTATTACAGGTCTATTACAGGTCTATTACAGGTCTATTACAGGTCTATTACAGGTCTATTACAGGTCTATTACAGGTCTGCTACAGGTCTATTACAGGTCTGTTACAGGTCTATTACAGGTCTATTACAGGTCTATTACAGGTCTATTACAGGTCTATTACAGGTCTATTACAGGTCTATTACAGGTCTATTACAGGTATATTATTGGTCTATTACAGGTCTATTACAGGTCTGTTACAGGTCTATTACAGGTCTATTACAGGTCTGTTACAGGTCTATTACAGGTCTATTACAGGTATATTACAGGTCTATTACAGGTCTATTACAGGTCTATTACAGGTCTATTACAGGTCTATTACAGGTCTATTACAGGTCTATTACAGGTCTCTCAAGCGTGTAAATGTAAACGTATCTAACTGCTATGGTTGCTATGGTAGCCGCACAATTCGCTGTGAATTGACAAAATATATATTTTTAGTGCATACATTTTGAAAACTTTTATGCGGCCTACTAGAAAGAAGTTTGCGATCGACCGGTCGACAGTGATCGACGTCCCTGGGCACTCAATGCCCTAGGGTATATGAATATAAAGAGACATGAAACTTGTAGAATGGAATAAGTTATAAGATCTCTATGATTCATTTTCATTTCATTCGTCAGTTCTACCAGCTAATGTGATATTTTAGATTCCATAACATTTGAGGACATAACTTAAGACTATGTATTTTCAATGTTATGTTCACCTACAATCTAACCACAAATCTGTCCATCTTTTCCCTCCCTTTCTGGCTGCCCTCCACCTTCCCTTCTAAGTTCATGTGTGTTATTTATTATATACACATGATATACACTGTGTGGACAAAACATTAGGAATACCTGCTCTTTCCAGACATAGACTAACCAGGTGAATCCAGGTGAAAGCTATGATCCCTTATTGATGTTACGGAGGACTGTGGTGGTCATGACATTCTGTCAGCCGGTGATTGTCATTCAGATAACTGCCGGTCTCATGCTTATTGTCCTTAACTAACATAAACACGTTTAGCATCTCCTGGATTCCACACATAGCCTACAAGCCACTGATGCGGACCTTTGGAACATCTACATTTGCAAAGTCTAATAAATCCATTGTATATAGCCTACACCATCACAATAACTCTATGTATTTATTTTAGACAGGTATACAGACACATGACATGAAGAAAATGTAGCCTACTTCAGAAGAACACACTCATGAACAGGGGGCGGTGTGTTCAATGGGCGATATGGGCCACGCACTGCCAAACGGGAAAAAGGAAGGGATTTTTTTCTAATCAATTATATCACGGCAACAGTAGTTATCAGTGTTCTAATCTGATCTGACTGCCACTAAATGTCAAATCAGGCTAAAGTCGTGCTTCAAATGGCCCCGCCGCTTTTGGGGCGATTTCAGTCATGTTGAAAAATCGCCCAGAAGTCTGTCATAGACTCCCATGTAAAATCTATTTTTTTCAAATTTCAAAGCTTTCAATACAATCTCTATGGGTGTCTGTGGGCGCACTTACGCTTCGCCATCGTGACGTAACCATGAACGTAACTAAGAAAATAGCAGCTAGCAGCTGTCTCTGTTGCGACCTGCAGTGTGGCGTTATCTTATGTTTTTAATTTGTACACTTAGTGGCGTTATTTTATGTTTTTAATTTGTACACTTAGTTTACAAACATTCTGCCAACCATGGATTTCAGTGGTGGGTTTTGGACTGATCTTGTTGATCGTGTACATACCCGCTCGAACGGACTAAATAATGAAAACGCTGCTGGCAGCGAATCCAATACAGCTGGGAGACTTGGCTGGATGACAGAGTCCCGGACAGAGAAGTGGAGCCGGCCGGCTTTACCCTGGTCAGAGCGGACCGCGATCTGACAGTCACAGGGAAAAATCGATCCTGGTAAGAGAGCACTCTGTACCCCCGACATTGAACTGCTTTCTGTGTCACTGCGACCTTACTATCTGCCCCGTGAGTTCCCCCAATTGTTTGTTACCGTTGTGTACTTGTCACGGTTCAGACAGACGACCAGAGGACCACAATTAGGGCCACACCAGAAAGTTTATTAAACTTAAGGGAAAAGGGGAAGTAGGGAGTGAATGAAGGCTCCAGGGTAACAGGGATCCCGGCTCAATGCGCTGGGTCTGTGCCCCCAGTGGCAGCGATGCGTCCTATGAAGCCGGTGGTGGGTGGTCCAGAAGTCCTGGGGGGAGACAAGACACAACAGGGCGGAATGAAACCAGGCAGCAGTACAGTTCAAGGCAAATCCAAAATACGTAGTAGCAAGGCAGAAGGCTGGTCAGAGTTACCGGGATTGAAGAGTAGTCAGGAGTCGTAATGGCAGAAGCAGGTCTGGATCTCCTGAGGCAGAAGAGTATCCAAAAACAGGCAGGTCCGGGGGTCACAAAACCAGGGTGAGCCAGAAGCGCGAGCAAACAGGTTCCGGTGTGAGCTTGCAGACGATCTGACACCGGGAGAGCTGAAAGACAGGGCCTTAAATACTGGGAGAGGTTAGTGGGTAATGCAGCGCAGCTGGCAGAGTAATTAGAGCCGAGCAGAGCAGGGACAGGTGGAGCTAGTTAGGCTGAGTAGAGAGAGGGAGGTGAGCAGAGTGGAAGATAGTGGAAACAAATTAAGGTGGTAACCCGGTGGAGTGAGAGGCTCATGACAGAACCCCCCCCCCAAGGGACGGCCCCAGAAGTCCCAAGAGCAACACCACGCCGGGCGGGAGGAGGGGAGCCGGAGGAGGGCTAGAACTCCTCCGAACGGTCCGAGTGAACGCCCTATCCTCGGAGGAAGCCGGAGGGCCGTGGTCGGGAGATGGGACAGGTCCTAGACAGGATCAGGCACAGGACAGGAAGCCGAGCGGGCCGGACGGTTAGGGACCCTCTGGGGGCGGCCCTCTACGGATTGCAGGTTGATCAGGATGCCGTTGGTGGAAAGCGGTGATGAGAGTCCTATCCACAATCCACTAGCTGGCACCCAGGTCCTTTCCTCAGGTCCACAGCCCTCCCAGTCAATGAGGCACTGAGACCCTACCCTCCGTCTGGACCGAAGCAGGCGGCGGACGGTGTAAACCAGACCACCATCGACGAGCCGTGGAGGAGGGAGGACCAGGCGCAGCAGGGACCAGCGGACTCTCGTGGATGGGCTTAATCTTAGACACATGGAAAGTGGGGTGCACCCTCAGGGAATTAGGCAGTTGGAGCCGGACAGCAGTTGGGCTAATCACTCTTATGATAGGGAATGGGCCAATGAACCGAGGTGCCAGCTTCTGCGACCACCTGAGTGGCAGGTTCTTCGATGACAACCACACCCTTTGACCAACATGGTAGGTGGGAGCAGGAATTCTCCGACGGTTGGCCCCGGTAGTGTAGCTGGCAACGGACCTGAGGAGTGTGGCTCGGGCTTGTGACCAGGTGCGGCGACATCGACGGGCAAAAGCAAGTGCAGATGGGCAAGTAACCTCCTCCTCCTGGCTGGCAAATAGAGGAGGCTGGTATCCATAAACACATTGGAAAGGGGACATACCGATGGCAGAGCAGGTCAGAGAATTGTGTCGTACTCCACCCATGTCAATTGCTGCGACCAGGAGTGGGGGTTGCGTGAAGTCATGCATCGCAGTGCCTTCTCGAGCTCCTGATTAGCCCGCTCTGACTGCCCATTGGATTGGGGATGGAATCCGAAGTCAGACTGACTGTGGCTCCCAGCAGGTGACAGAACTCCTTCCAAAAAGCGGAGGAGAATTGTGGACCACGGTCAGAAACAACATCCCCTTGGCAGTCCGTGGATCCGGAAGACGTGTTCCAGGACCACCTGGGCGGTCTCCTTGGCGGTTGGGAGCTTGGGGGAGGGGAATGAAGTGTGCCATCTTGCTGAAACGGTCAACGATGGTGAGAATGACGGTCATGCCACTTGAAGGGGGCAGCCCCGTGACAAAGTCAAGGGGCGATGTGAGACCAGGGACGTCTGGGCACAGGCAGGGCTGCAGCAATCCGGCTGGGGGGCTGGCAGGACGACTTGTGTTGGTTGCAGATGGGGGCAGGCTTGGACGAATTCCGTACATCCTTCCTCAGAGAGGGCCACCAGAACCTCTGGGCGAGCAGGTTGTAAGTGCGGGGTGGAGCCAGGGTGACAAGCTAGGCGGGAGTCATGTCCCCACTGAATGACCTGGGACCTCAGGTCTTGGGGACAAAAAGGCGGTCAGCGGGCAAGTGCTGGGACCTGGCTGGTTACGGAGAGCCCCAGCACCTGTTCCTCAACAGCCCAGGTCAGAGCTGCAACGATGCAGGGACTTGGCAGAATCGACACAGGGTCCTTGGAGGGGTGTCATCCTTCTGGAATTGACGGGAGAGGGCGTCTCTGGCTTGGTGTTGCGTGATCCAGGCCGGTATGACAGAGTGAAATTAAACCTGGTGAAGAACAGGCCCAGCGGGACTGCCTGAGTTCAACCGTTTGGCCGTGTGGATGTACTCCAAGTTCTTATGATCGGTCCAAACGAGAAATGGAATGGTGGACCTCAGCCAGTGACGCCACTCCTCCAAGGCAAGCTTCACAGCCAGCAGCTCACGGTTCCCTATGTCGTAATTGCACTCAGAGGGGGACAACTGACGTGAGAAAAAGGCACAGGGATGGAGCTTCCTATCCTCCGCAAGCCCACCGAGAAATCACAGCACCAACTCCACATCCGAGGCGTCCACTCCCCACAATGAATTGCCGGTCCACATCAGGCATCTGGGAGGATGGGAGCGGAGGTGAACCTCACCTTGAGGGTACTGGAAGGCTTTTTCGGCTGCTGGGGGTCCAGGTGAAGGGGTTGTTGGTGCTGGTTAGAGCAGTGGAGAGGGGCAGCAACGGCACTGTAGTACTCCGATAAACTTCCATAGAAGTTCAAACCCCAGAAACTGCTGAGCTTCTTTCTGTTCTCCGAACTGGCCATGAAGAGTGACTGCTGATACTTTGGCAGGATCCATTTGGATACTTCCTTCTGCCACTATGTACCCCAGGAAGGCCACTTCTTGACGCGAAACTCAACATTTCGCTGCCTTGGCGAGAGAGGGAATTCTCCAGAAGACGAGAAGGACTTGCGCGCGTGACATGGCGGGTGGCAAGGGCGTTTCTGAGTAAATTAAGATGTCATCCAGGTAAACGAAGACAAACTTGTTTGTAAATGTCCCGCAGAGCACATCATTCACTAGAGCCTGGAACACAGCAGGAGCATTGGTGAGGCCAAAAAGGTCACAACCAGATACTCGTAGTGGCCTGTTGGTGTATTGAATGCTTTTCCATTCATTTCTCCCGGATCGCACTAGTGGTACGCGAGATCCAACTTGGTAAAAACAGTGGCTCCCTGGAGCAAACTCAAAAGCAGAGGTGAGCAGAGGTGCAGAGGGTAACTGGGCCTTTCACTGTGATGTCGTTGAGTCCCTGTAGTCGATGCAGGGGGCCGAAAGATCCGCCTTCTTCCCCACAAAGAAGACCAGCACCAGCAGGGAGGTGAAGATGAACGGATTAATCCATGCGGACAGAGATGCTACTGATGTAGTCCTCCATGGACTTTCTTTCAGGAGCAGACAACAATAAAGACGACCTGGAGGAGCTGTTCCAGGGAGGAGGTCGGATGGCACGCCGCGGGTCGGTGAGAGGGGGCAGAGATGTGGTTTTGCTTTGTTAAACACCTCTTGAGACCATGGTAGCATTCTGGGACATATGGGAGAGGTCGGGAGCGGAGTTAGTAGGATATGGCCGAGGGGGAAAGTGCGAGCAAGCAGGCAGGTTCGGTGGCGAGTCCTCTCCCACTCCCTGATCACCCCGGTCACCCAGTCGAGCTGAGGGCTGTGGCCTGGGCGGAGCGCGCATGGGTAACCCAGGATGAGGGGTTGGCCTGGAGAGGGGAGCAGGTGAAACTGGATAGTTTCTGATGGTTTCCGACAGACCCACGACCGGGGCCGCAGGATGACCGATCGAGTGTGTCCGCCCAGTGCCCGGGCAGGAATAGGAGGTGTCAAACGGAGGTTCTCCAGTCCCAGCTGGCGTGCCAGCTTGATGTCCATTATGTTGGCTTCTCGCGCCAGAATCCACCAGGAGCAGCCAGGGTGTGAGTTGAGTCAAGAGAGGCGGAGGTGAACTTGCGGCAGGGGTTTCCAGGTCGGAGGACTGGATGGTCACAGAACTCAACGACTCCCACGCCCCCCGGTGAGCTCGCGGCTTAAAGGGCAGGTTACCACACGATGTCCATCACCTCCACAACAGAGGCAGAGGTTTGAGGTAGCGGCGCTGGCGCTCTGCAGGAGCGAGGGAGGCTCGTCTCCAATCTCCATAGGCTCAGACTGAAAGCTGACCTGGGTGAGTGGCAGTATGACAGGAGCCCAGTCGGATCTCTCCACTGCCGGTAGTAGGTGGACCTGCGCCTCTCTCGACGAACGTGGTCTGTATCCTTCTTCGATCGCAGAGTGCGTGGTAAGAGTGGAAGGCAGTATGGGAGACCAACTGCTGATATAGTAGCCAAACTATGGAAGAACGCGTCCACCAACGATGGTGTGTTCCAAGAACTCTCGCCTAGCCGGGCCCGGAAGTCGATGGAATGGTCTGGCACTGTATCGCCTGCCTTGTCAATACTGGAATAGTTCACTTGAGACGCCGAGGTGGGGTGAATCCAGGTCAAACACCTTCATCTCCTCAGCAACACAGGCTTCGAGGCTGCACATGCGGGGGCTTGACGTTCGAACTCGCTGTTCCCAGAGTTTCGAGCTCGGCCCGCCCAGGTGAGTGGATGGCACACCCAACTTGAGCCCTCCGTGGCGAAGGTCCTTGGCTGCAAAGGAGAACTGAAGTCGGCAGCTAGTCAGGAATGGCCGGACCTGGGCTGGAATCGGCCGCTGAACCGGCTCGGGTTTCCAATCTTGGTTCCAGAGCAGCGGCTGCAATGACCGGGCAGGTAACTCGGGGCTGGGCTGGTGGGCAGACTGGCTAGGGGTAAGGTTGGTGAGGAGCTGAATGATCATGGCGAATGGTTGTTGTGCGGCTGGGCTGGAACTGCTGCTCATGCGTCATCACGTTTCATGAGGGAAAGTGAGCGCTGAGTCATAATGGTTAGATCGACCACGGTCACGGTTCGGACAGACGACCAGAGGGACCAGCAATTACGGCCACACCAGAAAGTTTATTAAACTTAAGGGAAAAGGGAAGTAGGGGGGAATGAAGGCTCCAGGGGGTAACAGGGATCCCGGGCCCCAACGCGCTGGGGTCTGTGCCCCCCAGTGGCAGCGCGAAGCGCCCTATGAAGCCGGTGGTGGGTGTGTCCAGAAGTCCTGGGGGAGACACAGACACAACAGGGCGGAATGAAACCAGGCAGCAGTACAGCTCAAGGCAAATCCAAAATACGTAGTAGCAAGGCAGAAGGCTGGTCAGAGTTACCGGGATTGAAGAGGAGTAGCTCGGGAGTCGTAATGGCAGAAGCAGGTCTGACCTCCTGAGGCAGAAGAGTGACCCAAAACAGGCAGGTCCGGGGGTCACAAAAACCAGGGTGAGCCAGAAGCGCGAGCAAACAGGTTCCGGTGTGAGCTTTGCAGACGATCTGACACCGGAGAGCTGAAAGACAGGGCCTTAAATACTGGGAGAGGTTAGTGGAGGTGAATGCAGCGCAGCTGGGCGGTAGTAATTAGAGCCGAGCAGAGCAGGGACAGGTGGAGCTTAGGTTAGGCTGAGTAGAGAGAGGGAGGGGAGCAGAGTGAGGGAAGATAGTGGAAACAAATTAAGGTGGTAACCCGGTGGAGTGAGAGAGGGCTCAATGACAGTACTGTTGATAATCACAAGTTTACTGGAGAACTGAGACCAAGTAGAGACTTTGGACAGGGGGTGGATATGGTATAATAAAAAGCGTTATTCAGAGGCAAAGATATCTGGAATCGCGTGCACGGACTCGTCGCAAACTGTTAGGGAGCCGCCTGAAGAGAGCCCCGAAACATTGTGTGCAGACATTTTATACAATAAATGATGTAGGTTGAATCTAGTAGTTCTGATCTTCTGATTGGTCCTGAAGAGCTAGGCGAGGTCCCTTCCACTGCTGCATTGGCTCTGAGCCGGGTTCTCTGTCTTCAAATGTTCAGCCTAAAGAGAGGGGGATTTTTTGTGTGTGTGGTGTGTGTTTGACAGTGATATGTGTGTGTGTGTGTGTGTGTGTGTGTGTGTGTGTGTGTGTGTGTGTGTGTGTTGTCCTCAGAGCAAGAACTCGTGAGTTGGAAGAACGAGAGACCTATGGCGTGGGTGTTGTCCTTGGCCACCTGCTGACAAGGCTGACAAGATAGGACTCTTTTGTCCATTGTTATAGGATAGGAACAGCATTGATTGAAAACAAACGCCCAACACAAATGGGTCATGCACAAGATTTTAGTCAGACCAAGCTATAACATTATATATTTACTACGACAGTACATTCAACCAAAAGCTAATATAACAAAGGCATCAGAGATTATTTATAATCTGTCACAGAAACTGAATCCATCTCCCCAGATCAGTCAATAAATGCTTCTGGTATTGACTTATATGCTGCCCTGTCTTCATGTTGTTGCTGGACATATCTTTTTTTAAATGTGTGTGGGTCACCTAAATCATCAGAAAAATTGCCCCTCCTGAGAATTTTTTCAGGGAGCCGCCACTGCTCATGAACACAATCATGCTGGCTCCCTCTTATTATCAATAGCTCCTGCACAACTGCTACCAGCCACATCAACATTCCATTCCAGGAACGGCCTTGAGACAGACTGGTCGCTACACGACAACACTCACTGGAAAACAACGACAGTTTCAGAAACGTATACAAAAAGAAACCTGCTTAGTGACAGTCCCTGTTCTCCTGCCTTCTTTAGGAGAAGAACGTCAAGGACAGTTTTTGCTAGCTAGCTGGCTAATTTTTCTACCTGGTTTAGCTAGCTAACGTTTTGACCTCATTCGTTCCTCCATGAATGAGGTGTGGCATCAAAGTAACGTGATGACCACTTCAAGGTCGTAGGCTTTCATAATATAATTTCTATAGAATATATAATATTCATTCATTTAAAAAAGTGTTAACCACAAAGTATGGGCTTGTTGTTTTGTTTTGGATTTATTGCTTTCATGTTTAATATTGTTGTTTCATGTTTCATGTATTAATATTGTTGTTTCTGTGCTTCATGTAGGCCTAATTAAAATGTAAATTGCCTCATGCAGCGCGACACATCTCCTTCGCATAGAGTTGATCGGGCTGCTGCCCACACGACGCCAGTACATTTGAAACTGGATTAATCTGTGAAGAGCACACTTCTCCAGCATGCCAGTAGCCATCGAAGGTGAGCATTTGCCCGATGCAGTCGGTTATGACACCGAACTGCAGTAAGGTCAAGACCCTGGTGAGGACGACGAGTACGCAGATGAGCTTCTGTTTCTGACAGTTTGTGCAGAAATTCTTTGGTTGTGCAAACCCACAGTTTCATCAGCTGTCCGGGTGGCTGGTTTCAGACGATCCCACAGGTGAAGAAGCCGGATGTGGAGGTCCTGGGCTGGCGTGGTTACACGTGGTCTGCGGTTGTGAGGCCGGTTGGACGTACTGCCAAATTCTCTAAAACAACGTTGGAGGCGGCTTATGGTAGTGAAATTAACATTCAACATTAAATTCTCATTCAACAGCTCTGGTGGACATTCATGCAATCAGGATGCCAATTGCATGCTCCCTCAAAACTTGATACATCTGTGGCGTTGTGTTGTGTGACAAAACTGCACATTTTAGAGTGCCGTTTTATTGTCCCCAGCACAAAGTGCACCTGTGTAATGATCATGCTGTTTAATCAGCTTATTGATATGACACATATGTCAATATTAAACATGAAACATGAAACAACACGAATAAACATGAAACAATGAATCCAAAACAAAACAACAAGCCCATACTTTGTGGTTAAAAATGTAATGTAAATGGTTAACACTTTATTTAAATGAATGGATATTATCCATATATATTATAGATATTATATTATGAAAGCCTACGACCTTGAAGTGGTCACCGCATTACTTTGATGCCACACCTCTCTTGGAAAGATTTGATTCGGGCACATCCATTATTCACCCTACTCCACACAATATGAAAAATGTATTTGCATGCGAGGTGTGACAGCAAAGTATGCTATGGTCAAAGTTCACATTTGAAGTTTAAACCAATTAAATAACCATTGGTTACCAACTGCCACAGACAGATGGAGGCAGGGAGTTCCATTGTCTGTGTGCTTCCCTGGAGAATGTCCTGTTGCCAAAACGGTGAAGGTTGGGTTTGGGGATAATGAGATGTCCAGCAGTGGAAGACCTGAGTGACCCAGTGGGTTGGATGATGAGATGTCCAGCAGTGAAGACCTGAGTGACCCAGTGGGTTGGATGATGAGATGCCCAGCAGTGAAGACCTGAGTGACCCAGTGGGTTGGATGATGAGATGTCTAGCAGTGGAAGACCTGAGTGACCCAGTGGGTTGGATGATGAGATGTCCAGCAGTGGAAGACCTGAGTGACCCAGTGGGTTGGATGATGAGATGTCCAGCAGTGGAAGACCTGAGTGACCCAGTGGGTTGGATGATGAGATGTCCAGCAGTGGAAGACCTGAGTGACCCAGTGGGTTGGATGATGAGATGTCCAGCAGTGGAAGACATGAGAGACCCAGTGGGTTGGATGATGAGATGTCCAGCAGTGGAAGACCTGAGTGACCCAGTGGGTTGGATGATGAGATGTCCAGCAGTGGAAGACCTGAGTGACCCAGTGGGTTGATGATGAGATGTCCAGCAGTAGAAGACCTGAGTGACCCAGTGGGTTGATGATGAGATGTCCAGCAGTGGAAGACCTGAGTGACCCAGTGGGTTGGATGATGAGATGTCCAGCAGTGGAAGACCTGAGTGACCCAGTGGGTTGGATGATGAGATGTCCAGCAGTGGAAGACCTGAGTGACCCAGTGGGTTGATGATGAGATGTCCAGCAGTGGAAGACCTGAGTGACCCAGTGGGTTGGATGATGAGATGTCCAGCAGTGGAAGACCTGAGTGACCCAGTGGGTTGGATGATGAGATGTCCAGCAGTGGAAGACCTGAGTGACCCAGTGAATTTGTGGGGGGAAGTAAGGGGGAGGTTCTCCTGATCACCAAGGTCAACAGGGAATGGGCACATTCACATCATGTCGCCCAATGGAGGGAATCACCAGACCTGAACTCAAATAAAATATTTCTTTATCAGAAATGTTCTAGTCAAATTACCAAAAAGGTAACTGCAAAAGTGCCAAGTCACTGTCACTTCCTATAATAACATGACACTTATCAGAATGTTTTCTTGCTGATATCACAACACAGGCTGTCATTGGAAAATACATACAGTGAAAAGGAAAACAGCAAATCTAGGATCAAATGACTGCAGGCTGGAAATAGACTGACTTTACAGACCTTATGGAAGTGGTGAACTGGGACAATTAGTGAAAACCATGGGCAGTCAGCACCGAGATATTCAGACAGAGGGGGTTTGTTCATGCAAGAACCAATGGGGTCAAAATTAGCTAAAATTAGCCCGCTAGCTAACAAAACTTTGCTAGATGTTCTTCTCCCTAAAGAATGCAGGAGAACAGGGACTACCACTTAGCAGGAGTTTTTTGTGTACATTTGGAGAAACTGTTGATATGGGTGGTAGTAGTCATGTGGAACCTATTGATATTAAGAGGGCGTCAGCATATTGAAAGGTTTTCACCTTCAGGTTCCTCCAAGAACCATTTATGATCAGAAAGGTTCAAATATGAACCCATTAATTAGGAAACGTTCCCAGAGGAACTCTCCAAATATAAGAACCTTTTTTACATTTAAACTTTCCTAATTGAACCCCTAATTCTTAGTGTGTTCTTCTAAATAGGGCCTACATTTTCTCCCAATGTCATGTTTCTTTAGACCTGTCTAAAATAAATAATTTTACATTTTAGTCATTTAGCAGACGCTCTTATCCAGAGCGACTTTACAGTTAGTGAATGCATACATTTTCATACTGGAGTTATTGTGATGGTGTAGGCTATTGAATGGATTTATTAGACTTTTTAAATGTAGATGTTCCAATGGTCCGCATCAGTGACTTGTAGGCTATGCGTGGAATCCAGGGAATGCTAAATGTGTTGATGTTAATTAAGGTCAATAAGCATGAGACCGGCAGTTATCTGAATGACAATCACCGGCTGACAGAATGTCATGACCACCACAGTCCTCCGTGACATCAATAAGGGATCATAGCTTTCACCTGGATTCACCTGGTCAGTCTATGTCATGGAAAGAGCAGGTATCCCTAATGTTTTGTCCACACAGTGTATATCATGTGTATATAATAAATAAACACACTTGAACTTAGAAGGGAAGGGATCAGCCATAAAGGAGAGAAGATGGCCAGCTTTGTGGTTAGATTGAAGGTGAACATAACTTAGAAAATACACAAGGCCCTTAAGTAATGTGTCCTCAAATATTATTTAATCTAAAAATCTCACATTAGCTGATGAAATGAAATGAATCATTGAGGTCTTATAACTTATTCCATTCTACAGGCTCATTTGTTTTGTGTCGTGTTTATATTCATATACCCTGGGGGCTATGTAGCTTCGTATCTGTCATGATTGGAGTTGTGTTGCGCTGTTATGCCTTTATAGTTGAGTTGCCTTGGTCCTGTCAGTATACAGTCACTTTAAAGAGGAACTGCACCTAAAAAAATACACTTCTCATTTAGAAAACAGCCTCTGTGGGACCGAAATGAGCGAGAAACATTCATTCTTCTGTCAAAATTGACTACAGAATGTAAAGAGGCTGGCAGATGACGGCTGGCAGCACACAGTAATCATCCATTTGGAGTGAAGCTGCACGCCACCCGGTCCTAATGTCTGTGGTACATTTGAGTTGACTTTAGATATCTATGGAGCTAGTTAGGGACCATCGGTAAATTACACAATGTTCATGGAACAATATGTAAAAATGTCAATAGCTCCAAATAGCTTAAATTACATAAAAAATTCTAATCAACTATACATTTTAGAAATTCACATACAAATGCATTTCTAAATGAGACAATGACACTATTGTTCATATACAAATATTGATAGAATTTAAAGAGAAAATGTAAAGATATGACACTATTGTCTCATTTTCATTGTGTAATTTACTGCCGGGTCCCTAACCAGCCCCTGATATAGGCTATCCAAAGCCAGTCGGGTGACATGTCCCTAACTAGCCCCCGATATAGGCTATCCAAAGCCAGTCAGGTGACATGTCCCTAACTAGACCCTGATATAGGCTATCCAAAGGCAGTCAGGTGACATGTCCCTAACTAGACCCTGATATAGGCTATCCAAAGGCAGTCAGGTGACATGTCCCTAACTAGACCCTGATATAGGCTATCCAAAGCCAGTCAGGTGACATGTCCCTAACTAGCCCCTGATATAGGCTATCCAAAGGCAGTCAGGTGACATGTCCCTAACTAGACCCTGATATGGAGGCTATCCAGAGAGAAGTCAGGGGTGACATGTCCCAACTAACCCCCTATCCAAAGGCAGTCAGGTGACATTTGGGAACGCAAACCCACACAAGAGACACCCACATCAAACCACACCCCAAAAAGCAACTCACTTCCGAATTCAGTCATGGCCGCTAATATTTCTTAACGAACCCAATCTAAAACGAGGCCAAATCAGGAAGTGCAGTAACGCCCTTTAAAACTAACTAATGACATGTTGCACCTCTACCTTTCTACCTTTCAGATGAGCCAAGCGAGGAGGACAGATGACAACAGCAGGCCAGTGGATCCCCTTAGAACAGCAGCAGCCAGGGGCAAATGGTAGGGAGGAGGATGATTTAGGTGACCCAGACACAGGCCAAGGGCTGCACTACATACAAGCTGCATACAGTGCCTTGCAAAAGTATTCATCCCCCTTGGCGTTTTTCCTATTTTGTTGCATTACAATCTGTAATTTAAATGGATTTTTATTTGGATTTCAAGTATTGGACAAACACAAAATAGTCCAAATTGGTGAAGTGAAATGAAAAAAATAACTTGTTTCAATAAATTCAAAAAAAATGTTTTACGGAAATGTGGTGCATGCATATGTATTCACCCCCTTTGCTATGAAGCCCCTAAATAAGATCTGGTGCAACCAATTACCTTCAGAAGTCACATAATTAGTTAAATGAAGTCCACCTGTGTGCAATCTAAGTGTCACATGATCTGTCACATGATCTCAGTATATATACACCTGTTCTGAATGACTCCAGAATCTGCAACACCACTAAGCAAGGGGCACCACCAAACAAGCGGCACCATGAAGACCAAGGAGCTCTCCAAACAGGTCAGGGACAAAGTTGTGAAGAAGTACAGATCAGGGTTGGGTTATAAAAAAAAAGAAAGAAACTTTGTACATCCCACGGAGGGAGACTACTCTCCCAGGCAGCTCTCGAGACCAGGTTTCTTTCTGATTGTATCTTTCACTATGAATGGCCTGGCACTGTCCATCCGTCCCCAGTAGATGGCGATCTCCGTCCATCATAAGTCTGGCGAACCTGAGGGTAGGACAGGAAAACAGACACTTTCCATTTTGCCTACTCACTAATTGGTTTAGAACATCAACGGTTGGAATATCAACAAAGACTCCATCGGGAGTACAATAAATTATAACCTTAAGTTTAAAAACAAATCTCTCACATGTTCAACATTTCAATGGTTCTATTTAACAGGGCATAGGTTTTGTTTCAAATGTATTACCAAGACGGAGGAAATCCCATAAGCATTTATAGTTTTTATTAGTTAGGGGTAAGTCAATTCCCATACTTTTTACCAAATGTGAACATATGGCAATCTTTTTTCTGTAGACTATTTCCCAGAGCCTTTGGACAGTCATACAATGCTTTAACCATCTTTATCAAATGATCCATAAAGGGACCAACTCAGAATACTTTTCTCACCCCCTACACGCGTCTACGTTTGGGTGTACAAGTTTGTAAAACAATTATTATTTCCATGATTCCTTTATCAAATCTCCAGTAATCGATTATACACACATACAATTTCTCATTTTTTCCCATATCTTCACAGAAGCCATATATCGGAACCCCTAGATAACGTTATATATCGAAACGTATTATTCAATCAGCTGACTAGGCAAATTCCAATCTATTATTATCAACATTTCAATCTTATTATGCAATGATTGGTTCAGTAGTCTTCAGGCTTCGTGTCCTAAGAGTTCAGTTCCCCTCACATTTCCACCTGTTCTGTCACGGTTCTCTCTTCGATACCCACACTCATTTTATTGGTTATTAATCTGATCCTTTACAGTCTAAGAAATAACAACCCCCTCTCCTCATTCACACGGGAGGCTATTCATCCTGTCAAAAGGTTAGCCATTCACACATATTCACTCATTGCCATGTTCAACACTTACACCCAGGCCCGGCGCCACCAGGGGGCAGAGAAGGAGCAATGCCCCATAGTTGGAATATTGTGCCTCCTCAGTTCTGTATCCATTTCTGTCCCACAATCTGCCCCTCCGTCATGCCCAACCCATTTGTTGTGTATGCTTCATTCTTACCAACTCCCTTGCACGATCATACCTCACGTCATACACATTTTACCGGTTAGAGGCGGGGTCAATTTGACCGTTTAGGTTTTACTTTCAAAGGTTACTTACTACGAAAAACAAAACGCGCAGCTGGATGGAATTTAGCTAATGTTAACAGTTAGGTAGGTAGCTGATAGTATGATGGATATTAGAAGTGGCTTCGCCCGGGCCACAACGGCAGCATCGGATCAAAGCGGGGGAGGAGAAGCCCTGCCACATAGAGGCCAAAGGCAAGGCATGCTGATCGACGCTAATCACAGAGGCCAAGGCTGCTGGGCCGACGCTAATCACCGAGGCCAAGGCCGCTGGGCTGACGCTAATCACCGAGCCAAGGCCGCTGGTCCGATGCTAATCACCGAGGCCAAGGCTGCTGAGCCGACGCTAATCACCGAGGCCAAGGCCGCTTGGCCGACACTAATCACTGAGGCCAAGGCCACTGGGCCGACGCTAATCACAGAGGCCAAGGCCACTGGGCGACGCTAATCACCGAGGCCAAGGCCGCTGAGCCGACGCTAATCACCGAGGCCAAGGCTGCTGGTCGACGCTAATCACCGAGGCCAAGGCCGCTGGGCTGACGCTAATCACTGAGCCAAGGCCGCTGGTCCAACGCTAATCACTGAGGCCAAGGCTGCTGAGCCGACGCTAATCACCGGGGTCAAGGCCGCTGGCCGCGCTAATCACCGAGGCCAGGCCACTGGGCCGACGCTAATCACCGAGGCCAAGGCCGCTGAGCCGATGCTAATCACCGAGGCCAAGGCCGCTGGGCCAACGCTAATCACCGGGCCGGCCGCTGGGCTGACGCTAATCACCGAGCCAAGGCCGCTGGTCCAACGCTAATCACCGAGGCCAAGGCTGCTGAGCCGACGCTAATCACCGGGGTCAAGGCCGCTTGGCCGATGCTAATCACCGAAGCCAAGGCCACTGGGCCGACGCTAATCCCCGAGGCCAAGGCCGAGGCCAAGGCTGCTGAGCCGACGCTAATAACAGAGGCCAAGGCTGCTGGGCCGACGCTAATCACCGAGGCCAAGGCTGCTGGGCCGACGCTAATCACCGGGGCCAAGGCTGCTGGGCCGACGCTAATCACCGAGGCCAAGGCCGCTGGGCTGACGCTAATCACCGAGCCAAGGCCGCTGGTCCAACGCTAATCACTGAGGCCAAGGCTGCTGAGCCGACGCTAATCACCGGGGTCAATGCCGCTTGGCCGACGCTAATCACCGAGGCCAAGGCCACTGGGCCGACGCTAATCACAGAGGCCAAGGCTGCTGAGCCGATGCTAATCACCGAGGCCAAGGCCGCTGGGCCGACGCTAATCACCGAGGCCAAGGCCACTGGGCCGACGCTAATCACCGAGGCCAAGGCCGCCGAGCCCAGCAGCAAAGGCAGCTGCGCAACTGTCTTGCAGCCTGGTGACCAGGAGGTAACCAACCCGGCCTGCAGCCTGGTGACATAGGAAGTAACCAACCCGGCCTGCAGCCACCAAGACCAAACCTAGCAGCAGCACCGCCAGTATATTACAAGCACCGACGCCTCCGTTAGTGCCTGGCGACCTTCGGTGATGAGGAGCAAGCGCGAAGGTTTGTCTGGGGAAATACCCAACCTGCCTGTACTGTGGGAGAAAACGGACATTTTGTAGCACGTGGTTCAAAGGCAGAGAGTGACTGCTGCAAGGCAGATGCAGTTTGATGAGTTATGGGGGAGAGATACAAGCACATTCAGTGAGCACAGACGGAGCATGTTGCACAGGAGGAAAGAGCAGCTGATTCAACTGACATTTGAGAGGGGATCTTGTAAAGCAAATTCCGTGGGGAGTGGAACGAGAGACTGCTGAGGAGGTTCAACACAGCATCAAGGCGGCTGCAACTCTTTTGAATCTGGGTAAGAACAAGCAGCCTTGCTGGGCTTGTAGTATTTAGTTATTTGCTAGCTTTTGGAAATGCGTGGCAAACGTCAGAAATAGGCTTAGACGTGATTTTTTTTATTGGCGTTGCTGCCAAGTCTACTGCTTGATTTCTGTGATTGGATTGGAAATGTTTGGTATATAATATAATCGGATTGTTTTTTTTAATGTTGTTTTATAATGTCAGAAGAGGTGCTTTGCATTACATTGATGAGGGTGGGCAGACCTTGACCAATGGTTGAGTAACGATGTAGCTATAGTGTTGCCATCAACAACTCGTTGCTATGGAATACTAATTTATCTGTTATCATACGCAGCGTAGGACGGCACTCTTGTGGGAAGACAGCTTGGTAGCTGCATTGTACCGATAAGTCCTGGTAGTGCGTTGTACATTATTGTTTGCTTTCCGCGATTGGAAATGCATTGTATCGGCATGAGGAAGTGTTATTATGGTAATTAGCAACTGTTTTGCATTGTATTGGCATGAGGAAGTGTTATTATGGTAATTAGCAACTGTTTTGCATTGGATTGATGGGTATTTTGCATGTAGCTGTGTAGCGTTGTCATAACTTGCAATTTCTCGAGCGGTTATGAATTGTCCACGTTTGTAAAGCGGTGCAGTAGCTGTATTCTTCGCGGCAAGACACTGCGTGTGGCTGCAAATACATTGTGTGTAATTGTACTATCGATTATTATCCACCCTGTGTTATCAGCAAGCGAAAATAGTTGTGCCCCCTTAGTAATTTCCGATACCCCCTTGCCGAGTTAATCCTGCCGCCCGGGCTACAGGTTAAATAAATTATGGTGAACGTGCAAGGTGATGAGATTGATGCTCCTTTCCAATAAATATCGAGGGTCTTATTCTGGTGACATGTTGATCGAGTGCTTAGCTGCTAATGAAGGTAGTTATGTGGCACTACATTAGATCACTCAAATATGGTATCCATGCGCGCTGCAGGATACATTCAGAGTAAGAATTTGTGATTAGTCCGGAGTCCCGGCTAGTGCTGCACGGCTGACCCCCTTAAATACCTGCCGCCTCAGTACATCCACCTCTTCCTTTTCTCACCTCATTCATTTGTCTTGGAGATGAGAGGCTGGTGGTTGACAGAGGAAAAGGAAACCAGGTAGAAAGAGGAGGATACAGGGCATTCAGAAAAGATTCTGACCCCTTGACCTTTTCCACATTTTGTTACGTTACAGCATTCTACAATTGATTAAATAAATAACAGTCCTCATCAAATCAAATCACATTTTATTTGTCACATACACGATGTTTAGCAGATGTTATAGCGGGTGTAGCGAAATGCTTGTGCTTCTAGCTCCGACAGTGCAGTAATATCTAACAGTAATATCTAACAATTTCACAACATATACCCAATACACACAAAACTAGTAAGGAATGGGATTTAAGAATATATACATATATGGACAAGCAATGACAGAGCGGCATTGACTAAGATACAGTAGAATATTATAGAATATAATACAGTATATACACATGAGATGAGTAGTGCAAGATCTGGAAAGCGTTATTAATGGTTAACTAGTCTGTTTATTCCACTGATTCATATTGATACCAGTCCATTCATTGGCTGTAAAAGTGGGTAAAAACAGAAAAGCATATAACTGTAGCTATGTGGTCTTTACTTGAGTGTGTTTCCAGCAGGGTGAGGTCAGAGAGATGCTTCCAAGTCAGTATTTTTTCTGAACTCATACAATCCTTTACACAATCTGATGGGATGAATGTTCAACCCCATTTAAATGACCATAAAGTCTATATAGCACCTTTAAGTTAAGACCTCACAGATCTGTTCATGGCAAAGCAGTTCATTTAATGATATTAATTGATTCTTAAAGAATATAACTTTTAAATCATGAGCCTCATCTTGAGGAGTCACCTGTGACAGTATTCATAAAAGTAGGAGTACTGATCTGGGATCAGTTTAGCCTTTAGATCATAATGAAACAGATTAAATGGACAGGGGGGACCTGATCCTAGATCAGCACTCCTCCTCTGGGAAACTGCATGTATGAAACCGAACACATAGTCGTAGTCTAGTTACAGCAGGTGTTTACTGCCATCTAGTGGAAGATACCAATAAAACACTTTTATCAGGGTGTGGAGACGGCTGAGATGAAACAGAACATGGAATAGCCTTCATTTCTCAGAACAAAGAATAGACTGACGAGTTTTAGAAGAAAGTTATTTGTTTCTGGCCATTTTGAGGCTGTAATCGAACCTACAATTGCTGATGCTCCAGATACTCAACTAGTCTCAAGAAGGCCAGTTTTATTGCTTCTTCAATCAGCACAACAGTTTTCAGCTGTGCTAACATAATTGCAAAGGGTTTTCTAATGATCAATTAGCCTTTTAAAATGATAAACTTGGATTAGCAAACACAACTTGCCATTGGAACACAGGACTGATGGTTGTTGATAATGGGCCTCTGATACGCCTATGTAGATATTCCATTAAAAATCAGCCGTTTCCAGCTACAATAGCCATTTACAACATTAACAATGTCTACACTGTATTTCTGATCAATTTGATGTTATTTTAATGGACAAAAAAATTATTTTCTTTCGAAAACAAAGGACATTTCAAAGTGACCCCCAAACTTTTGAACGGTAGTGTATATCAGAACAAATAGCAGCAAGAATGGTTATACAGCTAGAAACACAATACTGTTAAAGTATATATCAGAACAAATAGCAGCAGGAATGGTTATACAGCTAGAGACACAATACTGTTAAAATATATATCAGAACAAATAGCAGCAGGAATGGTTATACAGCTAGAAACACAATACTGTTAAAATATATATCAGAACAAATAGCAGCAGGAATGGTTATACAGCTAGAGACACAATACTGTTAAAATATATATATCAGAAAAAATAGCAGCAGGAATGATTATACAGTTAGAGACACAATACTGTTAAAATATATATCAGAACAAATAGCAGCAGGAATGATTATACAGCTAGAGACAGAATACTGTTAAAATATATATCAGTATATTATGAAACTAGTTATTGCAGGTAAATACAATTATTATAATAAAATCAGTAAAGGTACACATTTGCACTAAATGATCATGAATGGGCAATCTGTTGGGTGAAACCCACTGCAGTAGTTATTTTATGGTAACCAGCTGTCAATAGTTCTTTGCTACATATGAATATGCATAAAAGGAGCCAAAGGCACCTTGATTACATAGATCACACAGAAGAGAGGTTAATATGTTCATTAAATTATGTTTTCTAGGTGGAAGGTTTACCCTGTATATGAGATTAAAATGTATCAGCTGATGATTAGGATTGTTAGATGAACCCACTAAGTTCCTGATGAACTCAACTGGTGAGCCTCTTTAGCAGCTAGTTCCATGGACACACTGATTTCAATGTCCTTTGCCAAGGTCAGACGACTTTCAGTCAACAGTCTCTTTTGTGTAGCTTCACTCCGTAGCCCACATACTAGTCTGTCTCTAATGATGTCATTTAGAACAGCATTAAACTCAGTGTTCTGGTAGTTTCTTTAATGCAGCAGCAAACATTGTTACTGATTCTCCCTCTTCCTGATGTCTCCTGTGGAACCTGAACCTTTCAGCATTAATTAGTGGTTCTGGTGAAAAATGTCCTTTAAGTACACCAAGAAGCCCAATAACAACAAGATCAATGATTTATAAATGAAACCAGTTTTTACAACACAGTGTGGTGATTCATTATATTAATGAATGTCTCTAGTTGACAATGTCTGTCAACTTCAATGGTGTTTATTCATGAATATTTACAATCATATGTTTACACACTAGAGAGATATTCTACATTGTTGCTCCAGTGTGTCTTACTGAACATGACCATGATCAGAGTGAAACATCATGTTATGTTTGACACAGGGACACTGAGGTGCCCTCATACCAAACATAAAACCCTGGATAGAGGGGCTCAGTGAATGTGGAGTGGAATGTGTACAGGTGGGTCAGTGTGTCAGAGGAGACTCTGTAGAAGGACAGAGTGCCGGCTGGCCAGTCCAGATACACTCCTACTCTGTGGGAGCTGGAGGAGGGGACGTCTATGGTAGTGGACTCATTATTGTGCCTGAAAATGTTTTTAGGGCAGAACAGACTCCAGACTTGTCATTGTTCCAAGCCCACAGTCTCTATGCTTACCTCTCCTGCTGATTCCTTTATATGTCACTCCTATGTAAGAATCGCTTCCACTCCCTCTGCCTCCCAGTAACAGCGCCCCAGTCAGACCCTCTCTACAAAGCACATTTCCACGGTCCATAAATCTCTCTGGGTGATCAGGATACGGCTGCTTCATCATCCTCCCTACATGTCACCTTTATGTTCTCCTCAGACAGAGATAGATATCTGTATGCTGTGTTTGGGTCCAGTGTGAGATCACAGGCATCTGATGGATGAAACCAGACACAATATTAGAAATCATCATCATTAACATTAGAACCGTTAACTCACTTAATTTAGGGCTTATCCCGACGTAGGAATGTACCCACTTCTCAGTATTTGGTATTCAGACTTCTCTGCAGGTGTGGCTACCTCTGAATAAACGTCATCCAACAGCTGAAAACCCTCCCACTTGCTGGCCAACAGATTTTCTCGTGGAGTTTTCATTCAATGGGGTTTTTAGCGCATTTATCTTCGGCCATCCCTTTAAATACAGTGTACCTTTCAGTTAGAATGTTGTCGACAGATTCAATAGAATATATGGAGAGAATATGGAATATATATATAATATATTATTCCCATCTACATGATGTATTGAGAACCCAGCTGGCTTTATGGACGGGGACAGTATATCCGGAGAGAGCCATGATTCCGTGAAACAGTCAAAAGTTTGGACACTCCTACTCATTCAAGGGTTTTTCTTTATTTTGACTATTTTCGACATTGTAGAATAACAGTGAAGATATCAAAACTATGAAATAACACATATGGAATCATGTAGTAACCAAAAAAGTGTTAAACAAATCAAAATATATTTTATATATTTGAGATTCTTCAAAGTAGCCACCCTTTGCCTTGATGACAGCTTTGCACACTCTTGGCATTCTCTCAACCAGCTTCATGAGGTAGTCATCTGGAATGCATTTCAATTAACAGGTGTGCCTTCTTAAAAGTGAATTTGTGGAATTTCTTTCCTTCTTAATGCGTTTGAGCCAATCAGTTGTGTTGTGACAAGGTAGGGGTGGTATACAGAAGATAGCCCTATTTGGTAAAATACCAAGTCCATGTTATGGCAAGAATAGCAAAAATAAGCAAAGAGTAACAAAAGTCCATTACTTTAAGATATGAAGGTCAGTCAATCCGGAAAATGTCAAGAACTTCAAAAGGTTCTTCCAGTGCAGTTGCAAAAATCCATCAAGCGCTATGATCTGGCTTTCATGAGGACCGCCAAAGGGAAAGACCCAGAGTTACCTCTGCTGCAGAGGATAAGTTCATTAGAGTTACCAGCCAACTTTTGACTGGTACTGTACAATCACCCACCTGAGCTGCATCAACCCACCCTCCAACCCCCTCCTGGGACCACCCCAACCCACCCCCCAACCCCTCCTGGGACCACCCCAACCCCGCCTGGGACCACCCCAACCCACCCTCCAACCCCTCCTGGGACCACCCCAACCCACCCTTCAACCTCCTGGGACCACCCCAACCCACCCTCCAACCCCTAATGGGATCACCCCAACCCACCCAACCTGATCTCCATGAAGTTAAATACAAAAATTAAGTTGTGATACAATCAGTAAGGCACACACTTGCATGAACATGTTAGTGAATGGGCAATCTGTTGGGTAAAAAACACACTTTTATGATTTCAGCTACAGATAACCAGCTGTTTATTGTTGTTTGGCTAGCCCCATGGAACCTAGCAGTGGATAGTTCTAAATAAATTATATCTATAAAAGTTCTGATCCAATGAGGTGTGGTGGTTGCCATCTTAGTTCCAAACCTGACAACATTATATGTCTTTGCTGTAATGACAGTGGTGAATTATCATTCAGTAATAACAGTTTGGGGAACAAGGTATGAGGATACCTCTTTCCAAAACATGTCCTCCTGGTCACTCCCAGTACATACGATTAAAGGAGCCCAAGGCACCTTGATTACATAGATCTCACAGAGGAGCGGTTGTGATTTTTATTAAATTGATGTTTTCTAGGTGGAAGGTTTACCCTGTGTATGAGATTAAAATGTATCAACTGGTGATTAGGATTGTTAGATGAACCCACTCAATTCCTGATGAACATATTCAAACCGTTCTGTATATGAGGCTCCACTGCTCAATACTTTCATTAAACTGTCCAACGTTTCCAACAATTACGGACATCACTCACTTCAATATTGTCCTCAACCACGGCAATGGTTTCCTCAGTCACGTGATCTTCATTCACTTCACTCACAGAAGTTTCATCCTAAATTAGCTCATTTAGCAGTTTTAATTAAAAGGTTTGTCTTCACAGTTGAATAAATGTCCTTTCCTTTAATCACTGTATGTTTCCTCCCTTTTTAATCACGTTGTTTTCCTGCTACGTCCGTCTCTATCAGAACTCAGGATAAGACCCCAGATGCAGACAGTTCGAATCACAGATGTTGATTAACAAAACAGGGGGCAGGCAGACGATAGGTCAACGCTACCAGCTAGCAGTACTATAGCAACTAAATACAATATAATTTTAGCCAGCTACATTCGTTCGCTAGCGCCGTTTTTCAAACAAAGTCAACACAGCAGCCATTGCTAGCTAGCCAACACTACCAGCTAGCAGTACTGTAGCAGCTAAACACAATATCTTTGTGCTAGCTAGCCAACGTTTAATTATTGCTGCGTTATGAAAGGAACTAGACACGGACACGAATTATCTGTTTAGTGTGTTAACACACTATTGGTAGTTTTGTAACCAAGTATTGGTGCTAAACCGTGTGTTATTGGATGCTAGCATGCTAGTTAGCTATGTCGTCATAGTTAGCTAGCTGAATAAACTAATTTCAGTCTATTCCTTGAAACATTGAACCGCTGTAGTTTACAACAATTCTAATTTCTAAAAGTGGAAGTTGGGAGAGTTTTATTCGGTGTTTCAGTGAAACAATTATAGTTTCTGAGGTGGAAGTTGGGAGAGTTATATTTGGGAGTTGTGGTGAGGGAGGCCCCGCTCTCTCCTTTCCCAGATGTTTAGTTCATTTCATTCCGATCTCCTCTGCATTATTGTAGCCATTTGCTACAGCCTGTCAACTATGCCTCTGCCTATCCCTGCTCTCTCCCTCTCCGCACAGGCTACACAAATGCCTCACACCGCGTGGCTGCTGCCTCTCCTAACCTGGTGGTCCCTGCACGCACCACATACCTGGAGTTCCAGGTCTCAGGCAGCCTCTGGAACTGCCGTTCTGCTGCCAACAAGGCTGACTTCATCCCAGCCTATGCTACCCTCCAGTCCCTCGACTTCCTGGCGCTGACGGAAACATGGATTACCACTGAAACACTGCTACTCCTACTGCTCTCTCCTCGTCTGACCATGTGTTCTCGCATACCCCGAGAGCATCTGGTCAGAGGGGTGGTGGCACAGGAATCCTCATCTCTCCCAAGTGGACATTCTCAATTTTTCCCCTAGCCCATCTGTCTATCTCCTCATTTGAATTCCATGCTGTCACAGTCACTAGCCCATTTAAGCTTAATATCCTTGTCATCTATCGCCCTCCAGGTTCCCTTGGAGAGTTCATCAATGAGCTTGACGCCTTGATAAGTTCCTTTCCTGAGGATGGCTCACCCCTCATAGTTTTGGGGGATTTCAACCTCCCTACGTCTACATTTGACTCATTTCTCTCTGCCTCCTTCTTTCCCTCCTCTCCTCTTTTGACCTCACCCTCTCACCGTCCCCCCTACTCACAAGGCAGGCAATACGCTTGACCTCATCTTTACTAGATGCTGCTCTTCTACTAATCTCACTGCAACTCCCCTCCATGTCTCCGACCACTACTTTGTATCCTTTTCTCTCTCGCTCTCCTCCAACACTACTCACTCTGCCCCTACACAGATGGTAATGCGCCTCGCCGCAACCTTCGCTCTCTCTCCCACTACTCTCTCCTCTTCCATCCTATCATCTCTTCCCTCTGCTCAATCCTTCTCCCTCCAATCTCCTGATTCTGCCTCCTCAACCCTCCTCTCCTCCCTTTCTGCATCCTTTGACTCTCTGTGTCCCCTATCCTCTCGGCCGGCTCGGTCCTCCCCTCCAGCTCCGTGGCTTGATGACTCATTGCGAGCTCACAGAACAGAGCTCCGGGCAGCTGAGCGGAAATGGAAGAAAACTAGACTCCCTGCGGACCTGGCATCTTTTCACTCCCTCCTCTCTACATTTTCTTCATCTGTTTCTGCTGCTAAGGCCACTTTCTACCACTCTAAATTCCAAGCATCTGCCTCTAACCCTAGGAAGCTCTTTGCCACATTCTCCTCCCTGCTGAATCGTCCTCCCCCTCTCTGTGGATGACTTCGTCAACCACTTTGAAAAGAAGGTTGACGACATCCGATCCTCGTTTGTTAAGTCTAATGACACTACTGGTCCTGCTCACACTGCCCTACCCTATGCTTTGACTTCTTTCTCCCCTCTCTCTCCAGATAAAATCTCGCGACTTGTGACTGCAGGCCGCCCAACAACCTGCCCGCTTGATCCCATCCCCTCCTCTCTTCTCCAGACCATCTCCGGTGACCTTCTCCCCTACCTCACCTCGCTGATCAACTCATCCTTGACCGCTGGCTATGTCCCTTCCGTCTTCAAGAGAGCGAGAGTTGCACCCCCTTCTCAAAAAACCAACACTCGATCCCTCTGATGTCAACAACTACAGACCAGTATCCCTTCTTTCTTTTCTTTCCAAAACTATTGAGCGTGCCGTCTTTAGCCAACTCTCTTGCTATCTCTCTCAGAATGACCTTCTTGATCCAAACCAGTCAGGTTTCAGGACTGGTCATTCAACTGAGACTTCTCTTCTCTGTGTCACGGAGGCTCCCGCACTGCTAAAGCTAACTCTCTCTCCTCTGCTCTTGTCCTTCTAGACCTGTCTGCTCTGCCTTTGATACTGTGAACCATCAGATCCTCCTCTCCACCCTCTCCGAGCTGGGCATCTCCGGCGCGGCTCACTCTTGGATTGCGTCCTACCTGACCGGTCGCTCCTACCAAGTGGCGTGGCGAGAAGCTGTCTCCACACCACGTGCTCTCACACCTGGTGTCCCCCAGGGCTCAGTTCTAGGCCCTCTCCTTTTCTCCCTATACACCAAGTCACTTGGCTCTGTCATATCCTCACATGGCCTCTCCTATCATTGCTACGCTGACGATACACAACTAATCTTCTCCTTTCCCCCTTCTGATAACCAGGTGGCGAATCGCATCTCTTGCAAATCTGGCAGACATATCACCACCTCAAGCTTAACCTTGGCAAGACGGAGCTGCTCTTCTTCCCGGGGAAGGACTGCCCGTTCCATGATCTCGCCATCACGGTTGACAACTCCGTTGTGTCCTCCTCCCAGAGTGCGAAGAGCCTTGGCGTGACCCTGGACAACACCATGTCTTTCTCCGCTTAACATCAAGGCGGTGACCCGATCCTGCAGGTTCATGCTCTACAACATTCGAGAGTACGACCCTGCCTTACACAGGAAGTGGCACAGGTCCTAATCCAGGCACTTGTCATCTCCCCGTCTGGATTACTGCAACTCGCTGTTGGCTGGGCTCCCTGCCTGTGCCATTAAACCCCTACAACTCATCCAGAATGCCGCAGCCCGTCTGGTGTTCAACCTTCCCAAGTTCTTTCCCACGTCACCCCCGCTCCTCCGCACACTCCACTGGCTTCCAGTTGAAGCTCGCATCTGTTACAAGACCATGGTGCTTGCCTATGGAGCTGTGAGGGGGAACGGCACCTCCGTACCTTCAGGCTCTGATCAGTCCCTACACCCAAACGAGGGCATTGCGTTTCATCCACCTCTAGTCTGCTGGCTCCTTCCTCTGCGGAAGTATAGTTCCCGGCTCAGCCCAGTCAAAACTGTTCGCTGCTCTGGCTCCCCAGTGGTGGAACAAGCTCCCTCACGACGCCAGGACAGCGGAGTCACTCACCACCTTCCGGAGACATTTGAAACCCCACCTCTTTAAGGAATAGGATAAAGTAATCCTTCTACCCCCCCTAAAAATAAATTAATAAATAAATTGTAAAGTGGTTATCCCACTGGCTATAGGGGTGAATGCACCAATTTGTAGAGTCGCTCTGGATAAGAGCGTCTGCTAAATGACGTTAATGTAAATGTCAAGGGCAGGCAGAGGTCGGTAATCCAGGGCAGAGTCAGTAAGGTACAGAACGGCAGGTAGGTTCAGGGTCAGGGCAGGCAGAGTGGTCAACACCGTAAAAACTAGAAAAACTGGGGCTAGAGAGAAACAGGAGTATGAGAAAGAGGAGACAGAAGGCTGTGAGACAGAGGTTTAATCATTGATACATGAAAAGTGAATACGGAGGGTGCGGGGCAACAGAAGACGAACAGCAGAGGGGCTATGGATCTAAAAGATAGGGATAGGGCCGATAAAAAACGGGGGCAAAGTTTGTGGGACTTCACCCGAAGGGGCAGATACCAAGTGGACAGCCATACCCTCTGCCCAAGACGATAACGGGGAGCCGGGGTCCGGTGGCGCTCCGTCTGTCGTCGATACCTGGAGGTGGTCTTGAGAAGAGCAGACCGGACTCTCTTCCAGGTACGGCGACAGCGGCGGACGAACATCTGGGCCGAGGGTATGTTGACCTCTTCTTCTTGCTCAGGGAAGAGCGGGGGCTGATAACCCATTGAACACTCGAAGGCAGAGACCAGGGGCTGAGTAGGGGGAGGGTGTTGCGTGCGTATTTTACCCACACGAGTTGCTGGTGGAGGACAGGCTGGCCGGCTGACCCAATGAAGGTGCAGAATGCCTTCCAGAACCGGGATGAGAACTGAGGACCACGGTCGGAGACCGTGTCCACCCGGAAGTTCATGGATCCGGAAGACGTGGTGCTACATGAGCCGGGCTGTCTCCTTGGCAGAGGGTAGCTTGGGGAGGGGAATGAAATGGGTGGCTTTGGAAAACCTGTCCACCACCGTGAGGATAGTGGTGTTGCCATCAGACAGAGGGAGACCAGTGACGAAGTCCAGGGATATATGTGACCAGGGACGGTGAGGGACAGGAAGAGGTTGAAGGAGGCCAGCCAGAGCTTGCTGAGGAGTCTTATTCTGTGCACAGACAGTTCAGGCGGCGATGAAAGTGGAGACGTCAGGGACCATGGTGTGGAGACGTGGAGACGTCAGGGACCACCAAAAGTGTTGTCACACAAAGGCCAGGGACCGACGGGAGCCAGGCAAGCCTGGAGGAATGAGCCCATTCAAAGACCAGGGAGCGGGCAGCGTCGGGGTCCGGCTGGGAACGCAGAGCCTCAGGGACCAGGTTCTCTATTCCCCAGATGAGTGTAGCCAACAGACACAAGGTAGGAAGGATGGTCTCAGGGTCCGAGGGTGTAGCAGCGGGGCTATAGCAGCGTGAAGCGCATCCGGCTTAACATTCTTGGACCCCTGGCGGTAGGAGATGGTAAAGTTAAACCGGGTGAACAGCAGGGCCCATCGAGCTTGCCTGGAGTTGAGACACTTGGCGGTGCGGAGATATTCCAGGTTCTTGTGATCCGCCTCCACTCCTCCAATGCCATATTCACCGTGAGTAGTTCTCGATTCCCCACATCATAATTCCTCTCCATGGAGTTAAGACGATGGGAGAAGAAGGCGCAGGGATGGAGCTTAAGGTCCAGGGCAGAACGCTGGGACAGGACGCCGACATCCGAAGCGTCTACCTCCACCACGAACTGACGGGACGGGTCCGGATGGATTAATATGGGAGCTATGGTGAAGCTGTGTTTAAGGTCCAGGAACGCCCGGTCAGCAGCTGGGGACCACGTGAACAGGACCTTGGGAGAGGTCAGTGCTGAAAGGGGGGAATTCAGGGTGCTGTAACCAGGGTGCTGTAACCAGGGTGATGTAACCAGGGTGCTGTAACCAGGGTGATGTAACCAGGGTGCTGTAACCCCAGATAAAACTGCGATAGAAATGAGCAAATCCTAAGAAGCGTTGCAGCTGCACTCTGGATGTGGGTTGGGGCCAATCCACCACTGCTCTCACCTTTCCGGGATCCATCTGCACATTACCAGCAGCGATGATTTATCCAAGGAAGGAGATGGTGGAGCGATGGAATTGCATTTTCCTGCTTTGTCAATAAAGCTGGTTCTCCAGGAGCCGCTGGAAGACCTGTGGGACGTGGAGAACGTGTTCTTGAGCTGAGCGGGAAAAGACGAGGATGTCGTCGAGGTAGACAAACACGAACCGGTTCAACATGTCGCAGAGAATGTCGTTAACCAGGGCCTGGAACACAGAAGGAGCGTTGGTCAGACTGAATGGCATCACCAGGTATTCGTAGTGTCCGCTAGCAGTGTTGAAGGCTGTCTTCCACTCGTCACCTTCCCGTATCCGCAGCAGATGGTAGAAGTTCCGCAGCTCTAACTTAGAGAAAATAGTGGCCCCCTGGAGTGGCTTGAATGCCGAGGCGATTAGTGGTAGCGGGTAGCGGTTCTTAACCGTGATGTCATTAAGGCCTCGGTAGTTGATGCACGGACACAGGGTTTTGTCCCTCTTCTCCAAAAAAGAAGAAACCTGCGCCGGTGGGAGAGGCAGAAGACGGATACACCCTGCAGCCAGGAAGTCCTCGATGTACGTCTCCTTAGCCTTGGTCTCCGGACCCGACAGTGAATACAGCCGTCCCTGGGGGTGGTGTAGTGCCCGGGGAGAAGGTCGATCCCGCAGTCATAGTTTCGATGCGGCCAAGTGGCCCGGACCTTGCTGAAAACCTCCCGGAGGTCCTGGTACTCCGCAGGAATGACGGAGAGGTCCGAGGCTTCTTCCGAGCACACAGGAAGATGTCCGGGGGCAGGCGGCGCCGACTTCAGGCAATGGGTGTGGCAGAACGGGCTCCAGCCCATGATAGCACCAGCAGTTGTTGTGGAAAATAATCACTATACTTTATTAAAAATCGAAGTTCTTCCAGAGTTTTTGTAGAATCAAGATTTGACTTTATTTCAATTAAACAAAGCACGTGCTGTTCTGCAGAGTAGCCCACTTTTCTCTCTCTCTCTTCCCCAGCTATACAGTCCCATTCCCATCTCTTCTAGCTCAAAATCCCTCCCTCTTCAGTTTCCCGCTCTCTATCACTCCGCCCACTTCCTTTGTCTACAAAGGCGGCTAAATCGACTTTCATTCAGTTCAGAATCAATAGTAATACAATCAATCAATCCCTTATCTTGCAAAAACACTTATGTTTAGTTTAAACTCTGTTCAACCCCGGCTCTCCCGGGCTTGACCTGAAGACTGATTGTTGGACATGACAGGTCCATACTTAATCTTTCAAACATACACAAACCCCACCCCATCATGCTGTAATCAATCAAGACGATAGCCAAGGAGAGACAAAGATTTAGCCTGAACTCTGTTCAACCCTGGCCGCTCTTTCCACTTTGTTTGAGGAGAGAGGCAAAAGGCCTACAGTCTGGTTTCAGTCTCTGATGAAGTAGGACAGCCATGGATTTAAGTAAGAACGGCAATTCGGACCCGAGGTCAGATTCCCACTTCACACACACACAGTGAAATGACCCAATTAAGTTATTGCCTAGCAACAGAGAATTCTAACTATATTTTCGTGATTAACTCAGTTTTATCTCATAGTCCACTAAAAAATCTACCTCACAGTTCAGTTGATAAGGGAATTGTGTCGCTGGAGCCAAGAAAACCCCAATACCACGGGAACCTGAGGAGACTTGATGAGCTGCATTCCCTGACACTCGCGGGTTGATAGGAGGATTAGTGTGGGTGACTCTGCCTATAGAGTGCCCATCCAGCTCTCTAAGGTCCATGGGAATGGAGAGGGGCTGAGTGGGGATGCCCAGATCTGACACCAGGGTAGCGTCCATGAAACTCTCATCGGCCCCAGAGGTCTGATTCCGGGGACTTCTGGGATTCCTCGGAGGCGAGGTGGGATCATTGGGCGAGTGGGACCGGAATCAGACCTCTTCTCCCTCCTACATTCCCATAGCTGCCCATCGATCCGGATGGTCAAGGCAATGAGTGAGTCGAGATCCGTAGGCAGCTCCCGGACTGTGAACTCGTCTTTAATCTCCTCCAATAATCCATGAAAGAACGTGTCGAACAGGGATTCAGGTTCCAGGCACTCTCGGAAGCCAATGTGCGGAAATCAACTTCATAGTCCGCTTCACTGCGGGAGTCTTGAGCGAAGCTGGAGTAACTCTCCGGGCAGCCTCTCTCCCAAACCTTTTTCACCTCAGCCACAAACTCCTCCATACTGAAGCACACGGCAGATTGCTGTTCCCACACCACCGTAGCCCAGGCGAGAGCCTTCCCCGGACATTATGAGGTGCGCTATCTTCGAGCAGTCCGAGGGGAAGGACGAGGGCTGCAGCTCGAAGATGTGGAAACACTGGGAGAGAAATGTTCGACAGGTTCCTGACTCTCCAGCGAAGCGTTGCGGAGGAGGTAGGCGAGGTTCTCGGGAAGCCGGGGTGGCCTGGAGAGACGCGCTGCTGACAGCGGAGTTACTGAGGGGCTGGGAGGTTACTGTCTGGCCGGCTGCCTAACAGATAATCAGCGGAATTGCTCCAGCAATGTTTTCAAGACACGGTCATGGCATTCCGCCAAGGTCTGGAATCCTTCCATAAGACCTCGAAGTAACTCCTCGTGCCTCCCAATGGTGGCTCCTTGGGAGGAGGCGGCGTGGCGGAGCTGGTCCGAGTCTGCTGGGTCAGTCATGGCCGGTTCGCACAATCAGAACTCAGGATAAGACCCAGATGCAGACCGTTCGAATCACAGATGTTTCATAACAAAACAGGGGGCAGGCAGACGACAGGTCAAGGGTGTGTGTGTGTGTCCAGTGTTTGTGTCCAGTGTGTATGTGTGTCCAGTGTGTGTGTGTGTCCAGTGTGTGTGTGTGTGTCCAGTGTGTATGTGTGTCCAGTGTGTGTTGTGTGTCCAGTGTGAGTGTGTCCAGTGTGTGTGTCAAGAGTTTGTGTGTTTGTGTCCAGTATATGAGTTCGGTATATGTGTATGTGTGTGTGTCCAGTGTGTGTGTCCAGTGTGTTTGTGTTTCCAGTGTGTGTGTATGTGTGTGTGTGTGTGTGTGTGTGTGTGTGTCCAGTCAGTGTGTGTGTGTCGAGTGTGTCTGTGTCCAGTGTGTGTGTGTGTTTCCAGTGTGTGTGTTTGTGTGTGTGTGTGTGTGTGTGTGTGTGTCCAGTCAGTGTGTGTGTGTCCAGTGTGTGTGTGTTTGTGTGTGTCCAGTGTGTGTGTGTGTGTGTGTGTGTGTCCAGTGTGTGTGTCTTTGTCCAGTGTGCGTGTGTGTCCAGTGTGTGTGTGTGTGTGTGTTTGTCCAGTGTCCAGTGTGTCCAGTGTGTGTGTATGGGAGTGTGTATGGGTGTGTGTCCAGTGTGTGTGTGTGTCCAGTATGTGTGTGTTTGTCCAGTGTGTGTGTCTGTCCAGTGTGTGTATGTTTGTCCAGTGTGTATGTGTGTCCAGTGTCTGTGTTTATGGATCCAGTGTGTGTGTGTGTGTGTGTGTGTGTGTTTTCAGTGTGTGTGTGTCCAGTGTGTACGTGTGTGTGTGTCCAGTGTGTGTGTCCTGTGTGTGTGTGTGTGTGTATGAGTGTGTGTGTCCTGTTTGTGTGTGTGTGTTCAGTGTGTATGTCCAGTGTGTGTGTGTGTGTTTAGTGTGTGTGTGTTCAGTGTGTTTGTGTCCAGTGTGTGTGTGTGTGTGTGTGTCCAGTGTGTGTGTGTGTCCGTGTGTCCAGTGTGTGTGTGTGTCCAGTGTGTGTGTGTGTGTCAGTGTTACCATGGTAGAAGGACAGAGTGCCGGCTGGCCAGTCCAGATACACTCCTACTCTGTGGGAGCTGGAGGAGGGGACGTCTATGGTAGTGGACTTATTATTGTGCCTGGCAGAGTAACTGTTGTCAGAGCAGAGCAGACTCCAGGACTTGTCATTACCTCCAATCAGACAGTCCTCAAGCCTTCCTCTCCTGCTGATTCCTATATATGTCACTCCTATATCAACCCTGCTCCCACTCCACTCTATAATGTATGGTAATATAAAACGCACTTATTCCCATTAATTAACACACACACATCCTGAACACACACACACACACACACTGAACACACACACACACACACACACAAACACACACACACACACTGAACACACACACACACACAGGACACACACACACATCCTGAACAAACACACACATCCTGAACACACACACACACACACACCTGTATGCATGCAAGCATGAACACACACACACACACACACACACACACACACATTTCTAATGTAACAGGAATACGCCACACACATACACAGACACACACATTGTCAAAGCAACTCTTTGTAAACTTTGGTGTCCCTGATTTGTGCTTCTGTAGAACTACAGCTGATATTTAATATGACCAAGTAAGTAATGATGGTGGTCTTTGACTTTGACTTCACTTGAATTAATACTTATTCTTAGTCATATTCTTCCCAGCAGTCAACACTCACATTTTCTAAGTCCAGGTTTCATTGTGTTCTCTCCACCATGTTCCACACTGTAGGTAAGCAGAAGAACAGACAGTCATTGAGGGATACTCTCTCACACACACACACACACACACACACACACACACACACACACACACACACACACACACACACACACACACACACACACACACACACACACACACACACACACACACACACACACAGTCAGCATAAAACTTTGTGTGTGTCCAGTGTGTGTTTGTTTGTGTGTGTTTGTGTGTCCAGTGTATGTGTGTGTGTGTGTGTCCAGTGTGTGTGTGTGTGTGTGTCCAGTGTGTGTGTGTGTCCAGTGTTTGTGTGTGTGTGTGTGTCCAGTGTGTGTGTGTGTGTGTCCAGTGTGTGTGTGTGTGTGTGTGTGTGTGTGTGTGTGTGTGTGTCCAGTGTGTGTGTGTGTGTCCAGTGTGTGTAGGTCCAGTGTGTGTGTGTGTGAATGTCCAGTGTGTGTGTGTCCAATGTGTGTGTGTGTGTGTGTTCAGTGTGTGTGTGTCCAGTGTGTGTGTGTGTATGGGTCCAGTGTGTGTGTTTGTGTGTCCAGTGTGTGTGTGTGTGTTTCCAGTGTGTGTGTGTCCAGTGTGTGTGTGTGTGTGTGTGTGTGTGTGTGTGTGTGTGTGTGTGTGTCCAGTGTGTGTGAGCGTGTCCAGTGTGTGTAGGTCCAGTGTGTGTGTGTGTGTGTGTGTGTGTGTGTGTGTGTGTGTGTGTGTGTGGTTCCAGTGTGTGGGTCCAGTGTGTGTACATTATGTGTCTCCAGTTTGTGTGTGTGTGTGTCCAGTGTACGTGTCCAGTTGTGTGTGTGTGTGTGTGTGTGTCCAGTGTGTGTGGGTCCAGTGTGTGTGTCTGTGTCCAGTGTGTGTGTGTGTCCAGTGTGTGTGTGTTTGTGTAGGTTTGTCTGTGTCCAAGTGTGTGTGTGTGTGTGTGTGTGTGTGTGTGTGTGTCCACACACACTGGACAAACACAGACAAACACACACTGGACACACACACACACTGGACACACACACACTGGACACACACTGGACACACAAACATACTGGACACACACACACACACACACTGGACACACACACTGGACACACACACACACACACACACACAAACATACACACTGGACACACACCCACACACACTGGACCCACACACTGGACCCACACACACACACACACACACACACACACACACACACACACACACACACACACACACACACACACACACACACACACACACACACACACACACACACACACACACACACACACACACAAACACTGGACACACACACACTGGACCCACACACTGGACCCACACACACACACACACACACAGTCTTTATATAACTTAGTCCAAGTGGTGGTCAGAATGTTTGTCTTAACTAGCCTGATAACTCCAACATGTCTGATATGAACATTGACATAAACCCTCTACATACTTGAGTTTCTCCAGTCTGCAGTGTGGATCCTCCAGTCCAGCAGAGAGCAGTCTGACTCCTGAGTCTCCTGGGTGATTGTAGCTCAGGTCCAGCTCTCTCAGGTGTGAGGGGTTTGACTTCAGAGCTGAGACCAGAGAAGCACAGCCTTCCTCTGTGACTAGACAGCCTGACAGCCTGCAAAGAGTCAAATCATATTAAAACCACACTGCTATTCATTGGTGGTGAAAATAGTGGCAGTATATTTTTTTATACATTTTCATTTATACCAGTGTCCTGAAACCTGCCATATATATATAATTATTAGAAAAAATCATAATATTGTGTGTAGAGAGAAAATTGCATATTACAAATATTTGAGTAGACTGACCAGAGCAGTTTAAAAAGCAGTATTAGTCAAAAGACAGACAGTGAGATATCAGATTTATATTATATTGACTATACAGTCCACACCATATCTAGTTTGACAGTGAAGCTAACATTTTAAATGTGGCTCTATACTCCAGCATTTTGGATTTGAGATCAAATGTTTCAAATGAGGTGACAGTATATAATGTCACCTTTTATTTGATGATATTTTAATACATATCTGTTTCACCATTTAGAAATGAAAGCACATTATTTATCAGGCCCCCCATTTGAAGAAGTCATAAATATTCTGACAAATTCACTTATAGCGTATTAAAGTAGTCAAAAGTTTAGTATTTGGTCCCAAACTCGTTGGTTGCATTTGCAGTTTGTTTTGGTTGTGTTTTGAGTTATGTTTTGCCCAATAGTAACTGAATGGTGGATGATGACTGGAGTAATTTTCTGTCTAAGTGAGTAGATAACATGTTTCTAAACACTACTAAATTAATCCTGATGATGCGTTGATTAAGAAAGATCATGACTGAATCATGAATAATAATGAGTGAGAAAGTTACAGAGGCTACAACAAAACATGCTAACCTCTCACCATTACCAATAACAGAGGGGGTATGATCCTTGTTCCTCTGTAACTTTCTCATTCATCATCATTCACAATTCATTCATGATTATTCATAATCATGGTAGCATCCACATGAATGTAGAAGTGTTCAGAAACATCTTCTATTCTTACTGACAATACAAGTGAAGTGACTCCAAAATGACAGGACATTATTCACCATTCAGTTTCTATTGGGAAAAACATAATCCAAAACACAACCAAGACGAACTGCAAATGCATTCAACAAGTTTGTAGAATCACAAGCTTGAGGTAATTACTGTGGGTAAGGAATATGGGACCAAATACTAAACTTATGACTACTTTAATACAATAGAAGTGAATATGTCCAAATTATTACGACATGTACAAATGGGAGAACTAGACACATAAAGTCATTTCATTTTTAAACAGTAACACAGATATGTATGAAAATATCCTCAAATAAAAGGTGACATTCTGTACTGTCGCCTAATATGAAACATTCTATCTCAAATCCAAAATGCTGGAGCATAGCACCAAATGTAAAACTGTAAGCTTCACTGCCCAAACACATATGGTGTGGACTATGTGTGCCTGGTAAACACATGTGGATCTGGTGAACAGTTATCACTTGTTGACCAACTACAGGAATACTGACCTCAGAGTCTCCAGTTTACAGTGGGGATTCCCCAGTCCAGCAGAGAGAGCAGCTTCACTCCTGAATCCTTCAGGTCATTGTTACTCAGGTCCAGCTCTCTCAGGTGTGAGGGGTTTGACTTCAGAGCTGAGACCAGAGAAGCACAGCCTTCCTCTGTGACTAGACAGCCTGACAGCCTGCAAAGAGTCAAATCATATTAAAACCACACTGCTATTCTTTGGTGGTCAAAATAGAGTGGCAAAATATTTTTTCAACATTTTCAGATAAATCAGTGTCCTGAAACCTGCCATATCTATTAATAAATAAATTAATGTTTCATTACTAGAAATGATCATATATTGATTGTAGAGAGAAACATATATAGTACAAATATTTGAGTAGACTGACCAAGAGCAGTTTAACAAGCAGTATCAGTCAAAAGACAGACAGTGAGGTATCAGATTTAGATTGTATTGAGTATACAGTCCACACCATATCTATTTTGACAAAGATAACATTTTAAATGTGGCTCTGTACTCCAGCATTTTGGATTTCAGATTAAATGTTTCATATGAGGTGACAGTATATAATGTCACCGTTTATTTGAGGGTATTTTCATACATATCTGTTTCACCATTTAGAAATGAAAGCACTTTCTGTATCTAGTCCCCCATTTGAAAAAGTCATAAGTATTCTGACCAATTAACTTATAGTGTATTAAAGTAGTCAAAAGTTGAGTATTTGGTCCCAAACTCGTTGGTTGCATTTGCAGTTTGTTTTGGTTGTGTTTTGGGTTATGTTTTGCCCAATAGTAACTGAATGGTGGATGATGACTGGAGTAATTTTCTGTCTAAGTGAGTAGATAACAGGTTTCTAAACACTACTAAATTAATCCTAATGATGCCATGATTAAGAAAAATAATGAATGAATCATGAATAATAATGAGTGAGAGAGTTACAGAGGATACAACAAAACATGCTAACCTCTCACCATTAACATCAAATAAAAGGTGACATTACATACTGTTGCCTAATATGAAACGTTTTATCTCAAATCCCTGGAGCATAGCGTCAAATTTAAAACTGTAAGCTTCACTGTCCAAACACATATGGTGTGGACTATGTGTACCTGGTAAACACATGTGGATCTGGTGAACAGTTATCACTTGTTGACCAACTACAGGAATACTGACCTCAGAGTCTCCAGTTTACAGTGGGGATTCCCAGTCCAGCAGAGAGCAGCTTCACTCCTGAATCCTTCAGGTCATTGTTACTCAGATCCAGCTCTCTCAGGTGTGAGGGGTTTGACTTCAGAGCTGAGACCAGAGAATCACAGCCTTCCTCTGTGACTAGACTGCCTGACAGCCTGCAAGAGTAAAATCATATTAAAACCACACTGCTATTCTTTGGTGGTGAAAATATATTTTAAAACATTTTCAGATACATCAGAGTCCTGAAACCTGCCATATCTATTCATATATGTATATATACACTATCAGTCAAAAGTTTGAACACACCTACTCATTCAAATTTGTAAAAAAAACAACAACTAATTTTTACATTGAAGAATAATAGTGAAGACATTAAAACTATGAAATAACACATATGGAATCATGTAGTAACCAAAGAAGTGTTAAACAAATTAAAATATGTGTTATATTTGAGATTCTTCAAATAGCCACCCGTTGCCTTGATGACAGCTTTGCACACTCTTGGCATTCTCTCAACCAGCTTCATGAGGTAGTCACCTGGAATGCATTTCAATTAACTGGTGTGCCTTCTTAAAAGTTAATTTGTGGAATCTCTTTCCTTCTCAATGTGGTTGAACCAATCAGTTGTGCTGTGACAAGGTAGGGGGGTATACAGAAGATAGCCCTATTTGGTAAAAGACCAAGTCCATATTATGGCAAGAACAGCTAAAATAAGCAAAGAGAAACAACAGTCCATCATTACTTTAAGACATGAAGGTCAGTCAATACGGAAAATTTTAAGAACTTTAAGAACAAGTGCAGTCACAAAAACCATCAAGCGCTATGATGAAACTGGCTCTCATTAGGACCACCCCAGGAATGGAAGACCCAGAGTTACCTCTGCTGCAGAGGATAAGTTCATTAGAGTTACCAGCCTCAGAAATTACAGCCCAAATAAATGCTTCACAGAGTTCAAGTCACAGACACATCTCTACATCAACTGTTCAGAGGGGACTGTGTGAATCAGGCCTTCATGGTCGAATTGCTGCAAAGAAATCACTACTAAAGGACCCCAATAAGAAGAAGAGACCTGCTTGGGCCAAGAATCACGAGCAGTGGACATTACACCGGTGGACATTTGTTCTTTGGTCTGGAGTCCAAATTGGACATTTTTGGTTCCAACCGCCGTGTCTTTGTGAGACGTGGTGTGGGTGAACGGATGATCTCGGCATGTGTAGTTCCCACCGTAAAGCATGGAGGAGGAGGTGTTATGGTGTGGGGGTGCTTTGCTGGTGACACTGTCTGTGATTTATTTAGAATTCAAGGCACACTTAACTAGCATGGCTTCCACAGCATTCTGCAGCGATACGCCATCCCATCTGGTTTGGCCTTAGTGGGACTATCTTTTGTTTTTCAACAGGACAATGATCCAACACATTCTGTTCTGTCGCCTAATATGAAACATTCTATCTCAAATCCAAATTGCTGGAGCATAGCACCAAATGTAAAACTGTAAGCTTCACTGTCCAAACACATATGGTGTGGACTATGTGTGCCTGGTCAAATGTCACGATCTCCGCCCAAGTTGGTGCCTCTCCTTGTTATTTTTTTTTTTAGTCATTTAGCAGACGCTCTTATCCAGAGCGACTTACATTTCGGTTACTGGCGCAACGCTCTTAACCACTAAGCTACCTGCCGCCTTGTGCGGAAGCAATCGCAGTCGTCGTCACCGGCTTTCTAGCTGCCACCGATCTACGTTTATTTTTCTATTTGTTTTGTCTTGATTGTTCCTGGTTCCCATCACGTTATGATTATTTCCCTATTTAACCCTCTGCTTCCCTCATGGTTTTGTGCGTGTTTGTTATTTGTTTGTTGTTGTATACTGCTGTGAGCTGTTATGTTTCCCTGCGTGGAAATTAGATTTGTTGTTTTTCCGAGTAAAGTTTGTTATTTACTCAGTTCTGTGTCCTGCGCCTGACTCCGTCCTACCCCTGCACACTGACACGTTACATCAAATAAGCAAAGAGAAACGACAGTCCATCATTACTTTAAGACATGAAGGTCAGTCAATACGGAACATTTCAAGAACTTTTAAAGTTTATTCTGCTGCAGAGGATACGTTCATTAGAGTTACCAGCCTCAGAAATTGCAGCCCAAATAAATGCTTCACAGAGTTCAAGTCACAGACACATCTCTACATTAACTTTTCAGAGGGGACTGTGTGAATCAGGCCTTCATGGTCGAATTGCTGTAAAGAAATCACTACTAAAGGACACCAATAAGAAGAAGAGACCTGCTTGAGCCAAAAAACATGAGCAATGGACATTACACCGGTGAACATTTGTCCTTTGGTCTAGAGTCCAAATTTGAGATTGTTGGTTCCAACCGCCGTGTCTTTGTGAGAAGCGGTGTGGGTGAACGGATGATCTCCGCATGTGTAGTTTCCACCGTAAAGCATGGAGGAGGAGGTGTTATGGTGTGGGGGTGCTTTGCTGGTGACACTGTCTGTGATTTATTTAGAATTTAACGACACTTAACCAGCATGGCTACCACAGCATTCTGAAGCGTCACGCCATCCCATCTGGTTTAAGCTTAGTGGGACTATCATTTGTTTTTTAACAGGACAATGACTCAACACACCTCTATTTGACCAAGAAGGAGAGTGATTGAGTGCTGCATCAGATGACCTGGCCTCCACAATCACCCAACCTCAACCCAATTGAGATGGTTTGGGATGAGTTGGATCGCAGAGTGAAGGAAAAGCAGCCAACAAGTGCTCAGCATATGTGGGAACTCCTTCAAGACTGTTGGAAAAGCATTCCAGGTGAAGCTGGTTGAGAAAATGCCAAGAGTGTGTAAAGCTGTTATGAAACTGGGCTCCATGGTGGATGCAATTAAGTAATTTTTATCATAGGTACACTTCAACTGTGAGAGACGGAATCTAAAACAAAAATCCAAAAAATCACATTGTATGATTTTTAAGTAATTAATTTGCATTTTATTGCATGACATAAGTATTTGATACATCAGAAAAGCAGAACTTAATATTTGGTACAGAAACCTTTGTTTGCAATTACAGAGATCATACGTTTCCTGTAGGTTTTGACCAGGTTTGCACACACTGCAGCAGGGATTTTGGCCCACTCCTCCATACAGACCTTCTCCAGATCCTTCAGGTTTCGGGGCTGTGGCTGGGCAATACGGACTATCAGCTCCCTCCAAAGATTTTCTATTGGGTTCATGTATGGAGACTGGCTAGGCCAATCCAGGACCTTGAGATGCTTCTTACGGAGCCACTCCTTAGTTGCCCTGGCTGTGTGTTTCAGGTCGTTGTCATGCTGGAAGACCCAGCCACGACCCATCTTCAATGCTCTTACTGAGGGAAGGAGGTTGTTGGCCAAGATCTCGCGATACATGGCCCCATCCATCCTCCCCTCAATACGGTGCAGTCGTCCTGTCCTCTTTGCAGAAAAGCATCCCCAAAGAATGATGTTTCCACCTCCATGCTTCACGGTTGGGATGGTGTTCTTGGGGTTGTACTCATTCTTCTTCTTCCTCCAAACACGGCGAGTGGAGTTTAGACCAAAAAGCTCTATTTTTGTCTCATCAGACCACATGACCTTCTCCCATTCCTCATCTGGATCATCCAAATGGTCATTGGCAAACTTCAGACGGGCCTGGACATGCGCTGGCTTGAGCAAGGGGACCTTGCGTGCGCTGCAGGATTTTAATCCATGACGGCGTAGTGTGTTACTAATGGTTTTCTTTGAGACTGTGGTCCCAGCTCTCTTCAGGTCATTGACCAGGTCCTGCCGTGTAGTTCTGGGCTGATCCCTCACCTTCCTTATGATCATTGATGCCCCACGAAGTGAGATCTTGCCTGGAGCCCCAGACCGAGGGTGATTGACCGTCATCTTGAACTTCTTCCATTTTCTAATAATTGCGCCAACAGTTGTTGCCTTCTCACCAAGCTACTTGCCTATTGTCCTGTATCCCATCCCAGCCTTGTGCAGGTCTACAATTTTATCCCTGATGTCCTTACACAGCTCTCTGGTCTTGGTCATTGTGGAGAGGTTGGAGTCTGTTTGATTGAGTGTGTGGACAGGTGTCTTTTATACAGGTAACGAGTTCAAACAGGTGCAGTTAATACAGGTAATGAGTGGAGAACAGGAGGGCTTCTTAAAGAAAAACTAATAGGTCTGTGAGAGCCGAATTCTTACTGGTTGGTAGGTGATCAAATACTTATGTCATGCAATAAAATGCAAATTAATTACTTAAAATCATACAATGTGATTTTCTAGATTTTTGTTTTAGATTCCGTCTCTCACAGTTGAAGTGTACCTATGATACAAATTACAGACCTCTACATGCTTTGTAAGTAGGAAAACCTGCAAAATCGGCAGTGTATCAAATACTTGTTCTCCCCACTGTATATCTCTCAAACTGAATATTTCTTCCTGATGATTAGTACTTAAATGTAATTCTATGTACTCACAGAGCAGATCTGGAGGCTTTGACCACTGGCAGCAGCCTCAGAAGACCTTCCTCTGATCTGGAGTATTTCTTCAGGTCAAACACATCCAGCTCCTTTTCTGAAGTCAGCAACACAAAGACCAGAGCTGACCACTGTGCAGGTGACAGTTTGGCTTTTGACAGACTTCCTGATCTCAGGTATCTCTGGATCTCCCTCCACTAGAGAATGGTCATTCAGTTCATTCAGACAGTGGAACAGATTGATGCACCTCTCTGGAGAGGGATTCTTTCTGATCTTCTCCTTGATGTACTTGACTGTTTCTTCATGGCTCTGTAAGCTGCTTCTTGTCTTTGTCAGTAGACCTCGTAAGTGCTTCTGATTGGACTCCAGTGAGAGGCCCAGAAGGAAGCGGAGGAACAGGTCCAGGTTTCCTGTCTCACTTTGTAAGGCTTTATCCACAGCACTCTTGTAGACATTAACTTTACGCTTGTGTCTGATCCTCACAGAAAAGTTATTGGACGTTGATTGAGGTTTTGCCATTAGATTCTCATTGTTGTTGATGAATGAGAGGAACACATATACAGCAGCCAGAAACTCCTGAATGCTCAGATGCACGAAGCAGTACACCTTCTCCTGGTACAGCCCACATTCCTCTTTAAAGAGCTGTGTGCACAATCCTGAGTACACTGAGGCTTCATTGACATCAATGCCAGCCTCTTTCAGATCTTCTTCATAGAAAATCAGATTGCCCTTCACGAGCTGTTGAAAAGCCAGTTTTCCCAGTGACAGAATGCTCTCTTTATTCCAGTGTGGACCTGTCTCTTCTTTCCCAAGATACTTTTCATTCTTCTGTTTGGTATGAAACACCACAAGGTGTATGAACATCTCAGTCAGAGTCTTGGGCATCTCTTCTGTCTTGTCTGTACTCAACATGTGTTCAAGGACTGTTGCAGAAATCCAACAGAAGACTGGAATGTGGCACATGATGTGGAGGCTCCTTGATGTCTTTATGTGTGAGATGATTCTGCTGGCCAGGTCCTCATCACTGAATCTCTTCCTGAAGTACTCCTCCTTCTGTGGGTCATTGAACCCTCGTACCTCTGTCACCTGGTCAACACACACTGAAGGGATCTGATTGGCTGCTGCAGGTCGGGTAGTTATCCAGAGGAGAGCAGAGGGAAGCAGATTTCCCTTGATGAGATTTGTCAGCAGAACATCCACCGACGTTGACTCTGTGATGTCACAACAGATCTTGTTCTTCTGGAAGTCTAGGGGCAGTCGGCACTCATCCAGACCATCAAAGATGAACAGAACTTTGTACTTGTCGTAGTTGGAGATTCTTGATTCTTTGGTTTCCATTGAGAAGTGATTGAGAAGTTTAATCAAAGTGTGTTTATCCCCGTTCATCAAATTCAGCTCCCGAAAAGGGAAGGAAAATACAAATTGGACATCCTGATTTGCTTTTCCTTCAGCCCAGTCCAGAATGAACTTCTGCACAGAGACTGTTTTTCCAATGCCAGCGACTCCATTTGTCAGCACAGTTCTGATAAGTTTGTCTTGTCCAGTTAAGGGTTTGAAGATGTCGTTACATTTGATTGCAGTCTCTGGTCTTGCTTGTTTCCTGGTTGTTGTCTCAATCTGTCTCAGCTCATGTTCATTATTGACCTCTCCTGTTCCACCCTCTGTGATGTAGAGCTCTGTGTAGATCTTATTGAGAAGTGTTGGGTTTCCTTGTTTAGCGATCCCCTCAAATACACATTGAAACTTCTTCTTTAGATTAGATTTGAGTTCACGTTGGCAAATCACAGCAAGCTCATCTGAATGAAGAAATAACACAGAGGATATTAATATTACATCTGTTTTAATGCCTACAGTATTGTAAGACTGTGTCATAAAGTTTAAATTATAACAATTTATTCTCTTAACTGTCTGTATAAATCTGTAAATGTTTTCATAATGCATTACAGACTGGAGTGACTGATTATATTATTATTCGTATTAATGATGGTATCATTAATGCTCTCTCTCTCTCTCTCTCTCTCTCTCTCTCTCTCTCTCTCTCTCTCTCTCTTTCTGTCTCTCTCTCTCTCTCTCTCTCTCTGTCTCTCTCTCTAATTTAATCACCACAACACATCCCTGCTGCTACTTGATGAGGTCACTAGGTGTTGTGTTAAGGCTGCTACAATATCATTGAGTTACACAGCTACTTTAGCTGTACTTTAGCTACAGCTTTTAAATGTTCTAAAACAGCATTCAACATGAGGCAGACAGCTCTTACTTTTCTCCAGTGTGTCAGCAAGCTCCTTCTGGTTCATTTTCCTCAGGACGTGCAGTGTGATCTTCAGAGCCCCCTCTCTGGCACTGCTCTCCTGCTTCTCATCTTCAGCATCCACCACTTCCTTATCCTGCTTCTGACTCTCAAAGCCTTCTGGGAGTTCTGGACTAAGAATCCTCTTGAACATCTTCAGCTCGTTTCTTCACAAATGTCATAATATTCTCTTCAAGCAACTGAAATAAATCAAGTCAATAAGTTAAGCAAGAGAATAAATGCTTTCTCATTAACACATTAATGAATGATTGACAGATCAACTTTACTTGAGGTAAACAAAACAAATGTACATAACAGGACCACATACACTGAATATGGAGGCCAGGTCTGTTTGATGACTCTGGGAAGACTGACCACTGAGAATCTCTTGACTCTGATCTCTCCTGTTGGTTTCTGTGGACAAAACATGAGATTACATTTCCCCATCCAGGAGTACACACACAACACACACACACACACACACACACACACACACACACACACACACACACACACACACACACACACACACACACACACACACACACACACACAGGGAGGGAAATGTTGTGTTACTTTAATATTGTTTCAGGACTATGAAAATGGAAAAAAGGATTAGCCTATGGATTATGAAAATAACAAAAATAAATGGTAAAATGGGAGAGGAGAAATGACTAGAGACAGTGTTGTGTAACTCACTGACCATGACCCATGAGTTCTTCTTACCTTTGTTCACTAGAAAAGTCTCCCTCTCTAAACCCTGAAGGTTGATCCATAGACTGGTCACTCTTCATGGACACACAGCTGGGTACAGGGGAGGCTGGTCTCTCCTGCTTGATTGGGCTTCAACACAACAGAGACAAACATTACGTCTCTCATCTACTCTGAGCTCAGATGGGGAAACATAAGAAGAGTTTCTTTACAAATCGCTATATTTCCATTTTCAGAAAGTTCGTAAATTAGCTTTTATTGTTGAAAGAAATTATAAAAGAAATGGGTGTGTTTTTTTGTTTAAAATCACTTGATGGTTTATTTCAGATAATGCAGTTTTTTTTGCCAAATGCTATATATCTGTCTCACTCTCAGAGAAATAAGTAGTACTGCTAGGTTTTACGCAGTAATAATATATAACTGCCTCACTCTCAGAGAAATAAGTAGTACTGCTAGGTTTTATACAGTAATAATATATATATATCTGCCTCACTCTCAGAGAAATAAGTAGTACTGCTAGGTTTTACACGGTAATAATATATGTATCTACCTCACTCTCAGATAAATAGTACATCTAGGTTTTACACAGTCAAATGTAACAAATAACTACATTTTAAATAAAAAATTTAATCCAGTAATATGAGATCTGTACGTAAAACATTACATTTTAGTCATTTAGCAGATGTTCTTATACAGGGCCCAGTCTCACAAAAGCATCTTAAGGCCAAGTGTATTGTTAGAACATTCATAGGAGCATCATAGTGTATTGTTAGAACATTCATAGGAGCATCATAGTGTATTGTTAGAACATTCATAGGAGCATCATAGTGTATTGATAGAACATTCATAGGAGCATCATAGTGTATTGTTAGAACATTCATAGGATCATCATAGTGTATTGTTAGAGCATTCGTAGGAGCATCATAGTGTATTGTTAGAACATTCATAGGAGCATCATAGTGTATTGTTAGAACATTCATAGGAGCATCATAGTGTATTGTTAGAACATTCATAGGAGCATCATAGTGTATTGTTAGAACATTCATAGGAGCATCATAGTGTATTGTTAGAACATTCGTAGGAGCATTGTAAAATCTCTGAGCTGGTTCAAAAAACCATTGTTATTAACGTTGCACTTGAAAACGCTCATAATCTAACACCTGCCTCAGACCACTTGTAGAACAGCCAAGTGCGTCGTTAGATGCTTTTTTGCCCTCCCGCGTCACTTTAAACACAGAAGATCTCCCCTAAACATAGAATCACATAGTTTATCTGTCTCTCTGTGTTGCTGATCAATTCAGAACAAAGTTGACTACAAATACAAAAGTTGCAAATATCTTTGCAATTGATACAAACAAGTGATGTATAAAATTATGCTTCAAATGAAAACCGAGATAATTGCATTAAAATATAAACAGCAGGCTATAGGCCTATTTAAATCATATTGAAATACATTTCATGTTTAATTAATTGAGTTCTATGTTGCTACTTGTAGGCTACTGTCTGTAATTTGTCTCAATATATTTCATGATGTGTAGCCTAACATGTGCCCAATGATGTGCCGAATCTGTGATTTAGTGCATTTTTATTGGGTAAGCATTAGAATAAACTACCTCAATATTTGCAGCCGTAGGTAGTAATATTATTCTAGAAGCTGATCCGTGGTCAGTATTGTGAAATAATTATAATATTAAGGAAAGATTTGAATGGAGAAAGCTGATCCAAGAGCAGCGCTCCCCTTCTTTTGATCCTATCAGTATTGAAACATGCTCCACCGGATGTGATACCTTGTCATGCTGCTGATGCAGTTTCTACTGGTCTGCCTGCGGATCTGGAACTCTGACCTGTTCAACATACGTGCGACCTTGTCCCGAACCTGCTGTTTCGACCATCTCTCTCTCTCTCTCTCCCTCTCTCTCTACCACTCCTGCTGTCTCGACCTCTGAATGCTCGGCTATGAAAAGCCAAACGACATTTACTCCTGAGGTGCTGACCTGTTGCAACCTCTATAACCACAGTGATTATTATTTGACCCTGCTAGTCGTCTATGAAAATTTTAAAATCTTGAAAAACAATCTGAACTTAATGGCCATATCCTCTTATAATCTCCCCCTAGCATCCTCTCTAGGTTTCTTCCTAGGTTCCTGCCTTTCTAGGGAGTTTTTCCTAGCCACCGTGCTTCTACATCTGCATTGCTTGCTCTTTGGGGTTTTAGACTGGGTTTCTATATAAGCACTTGGTGACAACTGCTGATGTAAAAAATGTATTCTGGGAACACATATGAAGCAGACCAGGCCAGGGTTTGGGGTTTGGAAGTCAATGAGAGGTAAAAATGACTTCCTTAGTTTTACATTTGGAAAATGTTCTGTCTTAAGTAGTTCAACAAACTGACACATGTTAGTCAAAAACAACTTTATATCGAAGGAGTGCCTTTGATTTGACGGCCTGCACCTGTGCAGTTCGGCACAAGACGACCCTTAGACCCAATGACGTATTTCTGTGCATGAGCTTAAAATCAAATCAGATTGTATTTCTAACATGCGCCGAATACAACAGTGGTACACTTTACCGTGAAATGCTTACTTATGAGCCCTTCCCCAACAATGCAGTTAAAAAGTCACAAAAATTAGCTAAATAAAAAAAGGAAATAGTAACATAATAAAATAACAATAATGAGGCTATAAGGAGTACTGAGTCAACGTGCAGGGGTACCAGGAAGTTGAGGTAGTAACTAGACTATATACAAGGAGTACCAGTACTGAGTCAATGTGCAGGGGTACCAGGTAGTTGAGGTAATAACTAGACTATATACAAGGAGTACCAGTACTGAGTCAATGTCCAGGGGTACCAGGTAGTTGAGGTAGTAATGAGGCTATAAGGGGTACCGAGTCAATGTGCAGGGGTACCAGGAAGTTAAGGTAATATTTTACATGTAGGTAGGGGTAAAAGTGACTAGGCAATCAGGACAGAGATTACATCTCCTCATCCAGGGAGTGCACACACACACACTGACAGACACACACACACACACACACACACACAGGGGAGTGTTGTGTTTATTTAATATTGTTTTAGGACTATGAAAAATGGAAAAAGGATTGGCCTATGGATTGTGAAAACAACGAAAATAAATGGTAAAATGGGAGAGGAGAAATGACTAGAGACAGTGTTGTTTAACTCACTGACCATGAACCATGAGTTCTTCTTACCTTTGTTCAGTAGAAAAGGCTCCCTCTCTAAACAGTATAGGATGACCCATAGACTGGTCACTCTTCATGGACACACAGCTGGGTACAGGGGAGGCTGGTCTCTCCTGCTTGATTGGGCTTCAACACAACAGAGACAAACATTATGTATCTCATCTACCTTGAGCTCAGATGGGGAAACATAAGAAGAGTTTCTTTTCAAAACCCTATAAATCCATTTTCAGAAATGTTTGTAAATTAGCTTTTATAGTTTAAAGAAATTATGAAAGAGATTGGTGTATTTTTTTCACTATCTAATCATGGTATGGGGTTGTTCAATTACAGACATATATTTGTTTAAAATCTATCACTTGATGGTTTCATTTCAGAGAGACAAATAATCATGTTTTTTTGCAAAATGCTACATATCTGCCTCACTCTCAGAGAAATAAGTAGTACTGCTAGGTTTTACACAGTAATAATATATATCTGTCTCACTCTCAGAGAAATAAGTAGTACTGCTAGGTTTTACACAGTAATAATATATATATCTGCCTCACTCTCAGAGAATTAAGTAGTACTGCTAGGTTTTACACAGTAATAATATATATGCCTCACTCTCAGAGAAATAAGTAGTACTGCTAGTTATTACACAGTAATAATATATATCTGCCTCACTGTCAGAGAAAAAAGTAGTACTGCTGGGTTATACACAGTAATAATATATATATATATATATCTGTCTCACTCTCAGAGAAATAAGTAGTACTGCTAGGTTTAACACAGTAATAATATATATCTGTCTCACTCTCAGAGAAATAAGTAGTACTCCTAGGTTTTACACAGTAATAATATATATCTGCCTCACTCTCAGAGAAATACGTAGTACTGCTAGGTTTTACACAGTCAAATGTAACAAATAACTACATTTTAAATAAAAATCTGTACAAATATACAAAATGCAATACAGTAATATGAGATCTGTACGTAAAACATTACATTACATTTTAGTTCTTATACAGGGCCCAGTCTGACAAAAGCATCTTAAGGCTACCACACCTGCTGTCTCGACCTCTGAATGCTCGGCTATGAAGAGCCAACTGACATTTACTCCTGAGGTGCTGACGTGTTGCACCCTCTATAACGACTATGATTATTATTTAACCCTGCTAGTCATCTATGAACATTTTAAAATCTTGAAGAACGATCTGGCCTTAATGGCCATGTACTGTTATAATCTCCTCCCAGCACAGCCAGAAGAGGACTGGCCACCCCTCAGAGCCTGGTTCCTCTCTAGGTTTCTTCCTAGGTTTCTGCCTTTCTAGGGAGTTTTTCCTAGCCACCTTGCTTCAACATCTGCATTGCTTGCTCTTTGGGGTTTTAGACTGGTTTTCTATATAAGCACTTTGTGACAACTGCTGATGTAAAAAACATCTTCTGGGAACACATATGAAGCACTGCTAATGCAAGAGGAACGACTGAAAAAGCATGTAACAGATTACTGTGAAATAAAATAATGATGATTCATGTTTATTATTACCTGTTTTATGCTCATGTTTTGAAATTATACTTCATTACTATAACGATTATCAATAAGCCTGAATATTAATTTAGTCACCTCTGGTCGAGAAAAACGTATTATCCTAGTACATTCATTGTCAGATTCATCAACCAGCAGTGAGCACTCTGCCTTCTAGCACAAGCGAGGGGCATGTTGAGGTACATTTGCTAACCGGGAGGGTAGCATGATGTAATTTATTGGTGGGCTGGAAGACGCACTCTTGTCTTTTCTATTCCGAGGTTGTTTACTCCCAAAATCAGATATTAAGATCATTTTTTATAATACATGTATACTAGGGTTGAGGTTAGCGCATTGACTAGTGATTATTTACCTGGGGTTCAACACCTGCTATAGTCACTATTTAATTGCTCTTCCAAAAGCAACACAGGCCTAATACGAGATATATTGGGACATATAGTCTTTGGTTGCATGCTATTTTATGTCAATCATAATGCTACTTGTAGCCTATAACTGCTGCTTTGTGTTCTTATGCTGCCATCTATTGGAAAAATGTAACAATTAAAAGTTGTTAATTCACGTACAGACACTGGTGAGGCAGCTGAGAAATAAAGTGTATTTTTCTTGTTAATTCCTTAGATCAGTCTCAAACCTGCCCCACCTATCCCACGCCAATAGCTGGACTTTCACATAGAGGTTACTAGGTCCTCCAATTCAAACCACATTTGAAAAATAAAATAAATGCTTCTTGTTTATCAAATGTTCTGCCTTGCAACTATAAATATCATAACTAATAACAGAAAAACAAACAGCAAAACGCAGGTTTTGAGAAACACAATAATCAAAATGCTATTTAGTACTATAATTGTATTTACTAAGATAATATTATTACTAAAATAGTTTCTAAAAGTGTTCTAGGCTATCCTACCCTAGAATTAGGGTTAGGGTTAATGCTAAAATAGGTTATACGTAGGGTTAGAGTTTCTGTATAGCACTTTGTGACATCTGCTGATGTAAAAAGGGCTTTATAAATACATTTGATTGATTGTTAGGTTTAGGGTTTTTAAGGCAAAAGACAGTATGGTTTATAGCTCTTTTGCACCTCCCTGTGGCCGTCTGTGGGTACTACATAACTCATTCACGACACCTGCTAGGCTCATAATCTGAGGCTACACCACCCGATTAGACAACAATCACACCATTATACCCATTTGGTTTGCAACTCAGTGAACCTGCGCAGCATTCGCTCAATTTGATGCCTACGAACGAAGAGTTCGATGCATATCAAATTACCCAGCAGCCACTTAGAAACAACAAGTCGTCAAAAAAATGGCTGGCTGTTTAAATCGGCCACATCTTGAAAAAGAGGACAGGACATGCGTTTTGTTTAGATTGTACACTTTTTTTTTTTAAACAAATATGGTTAACCTTGACCAGAAAATGTTTAATGTTTGATGGCTATCCGCCAGCCATCGCCTCTTAAACTGTGTCTCACCTCACTATAGGTGACTACAACAGTACTCAGGTGAACAGTGTGCGCGCTCACCAAGTAGCCGTAACCTTGTTAATAATAAGTTACCTGAGGTAAACCTACAGGGTTAACGCTCACCAAGTAGCCGTAACCTTGTTAATAATAAGTTACCTGAGGTAAACCTACAGGGTTACCGCTCACCAAGTAGCCGTAACCTTGTTAATAATAAGTTACCTGAGGTAAACCTACAGGGTTAACGCTCACCTAGTAGCCGTAACCTTGTTAATAATAAGTTACCTGAGGTAAACCTACAGGGTTAACGCAGGCAGGTCTCATTGATAACAATAGTGAAGCTGGCATTGTGACGCAGAACAATGGGCTGGGAATAGAACGTTCTGAAGGCGAGTCGGTGTCACGGAGCTCAACAGAACTAATAGGAGCTGGTAGGGTGAAAAATGCCCAAACATAAGGCCTGTTGTTTCGAGATTACTTTATAACGAGGGACAGAAGGTAATATTATGAAACTAGTTTTTATCAGAAAAAAGCGTTACAAACGTGAGGCGCCCCGAAAATAATATTCAAAAGTTCGGTCCTTGGACACAGAGGGATTAAACACTAAAGTTACCGCCCATCTAGTGAAGAGAGGAGAACCGGACAGAGGGAGCATAGGAAGCCAGCATCCGTCAACGAGAGAGAGAGAGAAGCCCTCCACGGTATTAAACAGGTGGAAGAAACAACCCGGGAGCTCCATCGATCCACAAGAAATGCAGGCAGCCGGTGATGATGTAGTGGTAGCTAGGGTAACTAGGATGCTGCTGGTAGAGTAGCTAGCTTAGCTAGCTGTACCGACTAGCTTGGCTAGCTAGCAGGTCGTTCGTCTTTCCCTCGTCTCGAAGATTATGATGAATCCGGTGAACCACAAAATGAAACAAGGATAGTGAGTGAAAGGGATCTGGCTACACTCACACTGTCTCCTGACCATAAAGCAAAAAGCAAATTGAACAATAAACTTCGGTGTCTCAACACTGTAACGAACTCCGTCGTTATTCCCCAAGATCACCTCACTCTGCTCCTAACTAGACAATATGCTTGGCACCAAACCGTACATGGACGGTCATTATCATTATTATTACGTAAAACAAAATTCTTAGTTTTTAAAAACAATATTTTGAGATCTGGGTTAACAGAAGGTGTCTTGATAATAGGAAAATGCAGCGAGTCAGTGGTTCCTGCGCCACATGCAATTTGCTTTGGAGTAGTTAAAATAATGTTTCTATATTTCTAGATGATCAATCCATAAATAATATAGACCTACATGCAACAGTTTCTCTTCAGCTTTTGACAATGATTTCTGTATAATAATTATGTATAATAAGTGTTGGTGATTCAATAGCCTAGTTAATCATTACATGTCTTTTAACACACTATCTATGTTTTGCTCAGTCTGGCAGTTACCCAGAACTATCAGAGGCTCTCTCTCTTGTGGCTGATGACAACTTCATGTAAGTTATCATAATAATGATGTCTGCATAACATTTTGTCTTCATTTTGGCAGATTAACTCATGCTTATTTCTGAATATTAACTCAGGTTTTCGCCCAGCGGCAAATGAGTTGGAGCTGTGGCAGGCGTTGGACCTGTGGCCGAAAAGTGTCCAGTTTGAATCCTGGGCCGGGCGCTGGAAAGAACGGACGGAATTGATCTGACCCCTGGAGGGCTGCTGGGTTCACGTCCTCAAAACATTCACCTTTCATTGGGCCCTTGAGCAAGGCCCTTAACCCCACAACACGCTCTCCATCCAGGGGCGCTGCACTGCAGCTTGAACCTGTGCTGGTCTCAACTGTATGTGTGAGGTCTGCTGTTTGGGGGGGTTAAGAACGGAGCAGACGACACATTTTGTTGTTTGCTGTAACTAATGGACAAAGTTGTACTGTATTGTAATGTATTGTATTGTAAAGAAGTCAGCCAGAGTTGACGTGGGACATCGTTCAAACAAAGAGATGCCTCCCTGGCCAACAGTGTGTTTGCATATAACCAAGATCAATTCTACCCCCCATACAATACTTTTATACACAGTACTTACTTTTATATATATATAATAATAATAATAATAATAATAATAATTAATTATACACAATACATTTTTAATAGATAATACTCAGACATCTATAGTGTTTACAGTAATGACTATTACCGATCATGATCTTTTTTAATCCCACCCCCTCTGCTACTCTCAGTCCCACCCACCTATCTCCGTAGAACATCCTCTTTTGATTTCCACCTGCCATATTTTTTTCAACTGTGCTGTGATGTCATACATGCATGTTTAACCTTTCTAGTCGCATAGTATCCACAGACTAAATTAAAGATCAATATTTTTCATAAGAGTATTATTCTATTTTTGATTGACTGACTATGGCTTTCCAAATCCCCAGCACTGCTATTTCTAAGGATAATTTTAAATGAATATTGGGATTTTTCAACCATTCCAATTGTCCTATAAATTATATTCTTAGCTAAAAATATTCCTATTTAATAGTAGTAGCCATAATTCATAAATGGCACCATGCAGGGTTCTATATGGAGCCATTTTGGTTCAGGGAAGAAGAACCTCTAGAGTTCTGATTAAAGAACCCTATAAAAGGGACTCTATATAGAACTTTTAGTGGTTCCATATATTAAGCAGGTGATAGAACCCTTTTTTGGTTTAAACAGGAGTGAAGAGTGTATTGATTTGACGGTAGTATTGTCAAAATTCCGCTTGTAACAACGATCAGAACTAGTAAAAACAATAAGGTTCTGCATGACAACATATTAGACAATAACTAAGAGTAGGATAAATGATTGTGTCATGCAAAACTTCTATAGATGTGTGTGTGTATGCTGGTAAAGGTGTGTGTGTGTGTGTGTGTGTGTGTGTGTGTGTGTGTGCTGGTGAGACAACCACATATCACAGTCAAATATACAGGATACAAACATTTCATTCCAGCTATATAGCGTTTTGCAAAACAAAAATTCATACACAAAAATCTATTAATTAAAATCTCAGAACAACAATATCTGACAGACACATGAAGGTACCCATAAGCAATCATTTCTGATGGAAAATAACAAACATGAAAATATAGATATAACGTTTTAGAAATAAACTCCTTATACATTCTTAAACAACATTGTCATCTCACCTCTTAGCTTTGGTGTCATGTCCCCCAGAGAGACTTGTTTTAGAGCGAGGGACCCCCTCCTCTCTCTCCCCAGAGAGATTCATTTTAGAGGCAGGGACCCCCTCCTCTCTCTCCCCAGAGACTCATTTTAGAGGCAGAGCCCCCCTCCTCTCTCTCCCCAGAGAGACTCATTTTTGTTCACTGACCCCTAAACAGAGATCCAACATGTTGGTTGTGGTGAACACAGTGACAACTAATTATTGAAGGTCAATTCTTCTATTTTATTCATTATCTCTTAGAAATAAAACATTTACTGACACGTCCAAACAGTCAGGTGATTTATTGCAATCACATCAACACGTAGTCATGACTGATATTTTTAACCTTTTCTCCATGTAGTGGAACTAATAATAATAATAATATAATTATAATAATAATAATAATAATAATAATAATATAATAATATAATATTAATAATAATGTCTCACTTTCTCTTGTAATAATTCCACACATTCTAGTGTGTTGCTTTGTTCAACAGGTCTGCTATTATTATGATATTATTGAATTTAATTCATAATATCAATGTTAAGAAAAGTACGTTTCAGGTTTCATACCAAATTACACAGGAAGCAGGAGCTCATTGTAATTTTGAAAACAACAAATGTTCTGATATTCTGAAAGATGATTTAGGAACTATGATACATTAACATTTTTACAAATTGTAAAATAACCACGATATACGAATCCTATAATACGAGATATGAACAATATGTTTTTGAATTTGACTTGCCTACGCCCAGTTAGCGCCATTTTGTATGATTGAACTGTCACGTACCTGTCCCAGGTGAAATGGAATGTTAGATCTGAGTGTTTTACTGTCATTCTCTATACTATAATAACACCATATATTTAATTTCCCTACACACTTTACAATAATCCCTTGGAAGATTCTTACCTTGTAGCCTGTATTCACAACCAGAACATGTCAAGTCATTGAGATATTTTCCGTTGTGCTGAGAGAGCACCTTCCTGATGACAAGTGGCTCTGTATCTATGTTCTAGGTACAGTTGATCTTAGGATGCAATAATATCTGGTCAAAGTCTAGTGGCACAACACCATAGTATAGCATTTACAGAACAGTAGTTTAACCTTTGGCCAGTAAAGGCCATGGCATACTATAAAATGTAGAACCATTATGAGGGATCCAGTTTCAACATATCTCTAACTTTGAAGTATACAGTGGGGTCCCAAATTATTAAATTAAATGATTTTATACTAATACAATTGCTCAGAGAAATAGATTTTGTTTAACAAGTAATACTTTTTTTCTCAAAAAGGTAGGGGTCAAAATTGGCTCTCCCTTTCAATACCTCCCTTGCGAGGATAACGGCACTGAGCCTTTTTCTCAAATGTTTTGAGTTGGAGTGATCTTAGACCATTCCTCCATACAGAATCCTTCCAAATGGCCAACTACAGGAAGGTAAAGGTACAACTAAACACACAATAAAGAAACAAATCTCCCTAACTGACGGGAGGCTTGAATCTTAGTCATTTACCCACCGGCCTCTTACTACTAACTATCCCAATGTATACATTCTACCAACATCATACATAAATAATCCCTGGTAGGATCCTTACTACTATCCCAATGTATACATTCTACCAACATCATACATAAATAATCCCTGGTAGGATCCTTACTACTATCCCAATGTATACATTCTACCAACATCATACATCAATAATCCCTGGTAGGATCCTTACTACTATCCCAATGTATACATTCTACCAACATCATACATCAATAATCCCTGGTAGGATCCTTACTACTATCCCAATGTATACATTCTACCAACATCATACATCAATAATCCCTGGTAGGATCCTTACTACCATCCCAATGTATACATTCTACCAACATCATACATAAATAATCCCTGGTAGGATCCTTACTACTATCCCAATGTATACATTCTACCAACATCATACATCAATAATCCCTGGTAGGATCCTTACTACTATCCCAATGTATACATTCTACCAACATCATACATAAATAATCCCTGGTAGGATCCTTACTACTATCCCAATGTATACATTCTACCAACATCATACATCAATAATCCCTGGTAGGATCCTTACTTTGCAGCCTGAATAAAAATACAAATAAAAATGATTGCCTTGGCAACGTCTATTTGGGGATCCCAATAAAAAACGAAATACTTAACATGACCACAATAATGTCAGCTGTAGTTGTTGTAAGATGCCCATCATACACTGGTGGCAGGTAGCCCAGCGGATAAGGTGTTGGACCAGTAACCGAAAGGTTGCTGGTTCGAAACCCTGAGCTGACTAGGTAAAAAAACTGTAGATGTGCCCTTGCTTATCTTTGGATAAGAGTGTATGTTAAATGACTAAAATGTAAATACTATTATTTAAAATGGTCAAGGGCTTTATGAATGTATTTTAATGCCTATCATCTGCCATGTAAAGTGTTACCATGCAATTTCTGTGAAAAAAGCCTGAAATGGTGGAAGGTCAAAGATCATGAGTATTTGATGTCTGTGTCTCTCTCAGTCTCTGTCTGTCTCTAACCCCAGTTGTCAGTAAAGAAAACTGTTATCTGATGTGTGTGTCTCTCTCGGTCTCCATCTGTCTCTAACCCCAGTTGTCAGTAAAGAAAACTGTTAGCTGAGGTCTGTTTCTCTCTGTCTCTGTCTGTCTCTATCCCCAGTTGTCAGTAAAGAAAACAGTTAGCTACACCTCATGGTTAATGGTTTATCCTCATGGTGTGTAGAAAGCATACCTATATAAAAGTATATTTGTTCTTGTCCAGCCATTACATATTTTTAGATGAAAGAGCAGGATATCCTATAAACTCTAAACTGGAGAGAGGACAGAGCAGGATATCCTATAAACTCTAAACTGGAGAGAGGACAGAGCAGGATATCCTATAAACTCTAAACTGGAGAGAGGACAGAGCAGGATATTGTATAAACTCTAAACTGGAGAGAGGACAGAGCAGGATATCCTATAAACTCTAAACTGGAGAGAGGACAGCAGGATATCCTATCAACTCTAAACTGGAGAGAGGACAGAGCAGGATATCCTATAAACTCTAAACTGGAGAGAGGACAGAGCAGGATATCCTATAAACTCTAAACTGGAGAGAGGACAGAGCAGGATATCCTATAAACTCTAAACTGGAGAGAGGACAGAGCAGGATATCCTGTAAACTCTAGTAAGTATATGTATATGAAAAAAAAAGTTTAATCAAGGAAGTGTGTGTCTCTAAATGGTGTGTGAGTCTTTTTATCACACTGTAATTCTGGAAGATGGAACACACTCCTAAGATGAGTGTCTCTGAAGAGAGAGAGGAGGGGGCACTGCCAACCCCCCAGACCCAGAGAGCAGTCTCCAGTACCCAGCTGTCTGTCTATGACTGGTCCATGTACAATCCTCTCAATGTTATCAGTGGACCAATGCCCTTGACCCAAAGTAAGATTACTGCCATACATTATAGATCATAAAGGGGAATTCCTCCCAGATCTGTGGATAATGTGAGAATGTAACAGACTGTAGTCTGGTTGGGAGGTTGGGAGTTCAACGTTATATCAATCATTTATTTATAAAGCCCTTTTACATCAGCAGTTCCATGTGGGGAGAAATAGAGGGAAATGTCTGACATGATGAATGATGCAGGGTGATTTCTGATACTCTGATCATCATTACTGTATGAAATACTATGGGGTTTAATAATGATCCAGGGTGATTTCTGATACTACTGATCATCATTACTGTATGAAATACTATGGGGTTTAATAATGATCCAGGGTGATTTCTGATACTACTGATCATCATTACTGTATGAAATACTATGGGGTTTAATAATGATCCAGGGTGATTTCTGATACTACTGATCATCATTACTGTATGAAATACTATGGGGTTGAATAATGATCCAGGGTGATTTCTGATACTACTGATCATCATTACTGTATGAAATACTATGGGGTTTAATAATGATCCAGGGTGATTTCTGATACTACTGATCATCATTACTGTATGAAATACTATGGGTTTTAATAATGATCCAGGGTATTTCTCATACTACTGATCAACATTACTGTATGAAATACTATGGGGTTTATTAATGATCCAGGGTGATTTCTGATACTACTGATCATCATTACTGTATGAAATACTATGGGGTTTATTAATGATCCAGGGTGATTTCTGATACTACTGATCATCATTACTGTATGAAATATTATTTTTTTCTTTAAAAAACTGCATTGTTGGTTAAGGGCTTGTAAGTAAGCATTTCACTGTAATGTCTACACCTGTTGTATTCGGCACATGTGGCAAATACAATTTGATTTAATTTGAAATTATATTGGGGTTTGTCTGTCAGAGACAGTACCCAGCTGTCAGAGACTCCAACCAGACCCAGAGAGTAGAGTCTCCAGTACCCAGCTGTCAGAGACTCCAACCAGACCCAGAGAGTAGAGTCTCCAGTACCCAGCTGTCAGAGACTCCAACCAGACCCAGAGAGTAGAGTCTCCAGTACCCAGCTGTCAGAGACTCAACCAGACCCAGAGAGTAGAGTCTCCAGTACCCAGCTGTCAGAGACTCCAACCAGACCCAGAGAGTAGAGTCTCCAGTACCCAGCTGTCAGAGACTCCAACCAGACCCAGAGAGTAGAGTCTCCATTACCCAGCTGTCAGAGACTCCAACCAGACCCAGAGAGTAGAGTCTCCAGTACCCAGCTGTCAGAGACTCCAACCAGACTCAGAGAGTAGAGTCTCCAGTACCCAGCTGTCAGAGACTCCAACCAGACCAAGAGAGTAGAGTCTCCAGTACCCAGCTGTCAGAGACTCCAACCCAGACGCAGAGAGTAGAGTCTCCAGTACCCAGATGTCAGAGACTCCAACCAGACCCAGAGAGTAGAGTCTCCAGTACCCAGCTGTCAGAGACTCCAACCAGACCCAGAGAGTAGAGTCTCCAGTACCCAGCTGTCAGAGACTCCAACCAGACCCAGAGAGTAGAGTCTCCAGTACCCAGCTGTCAGAGACTCCAACCAGACCCAGAGAGTAGAGTCTCCAGTACCCAGCTGTCAGAGACTCCAACCAGACCCAGAGAGTAGAGTCTCCAGTACCCAGCTGTCAGAGACTCCAACCAGACCCAGAGAGTAGAGTCTCCAGTACCCAGCTGTCAGAGACTCCAACCAGACCCAGAGAGTAGAGTCTCCAGTACCCAGCTGTCAGAGACTCCAACCAGACCCAGAGAGTAGAGTCTCCAGTACCCAGCTGTCAGAGACTCCAACCAGACCCAGAGAGTAGAGTCTACAGTACCCAGCTGTCAGAGACTCCAAACCAGACCCAGAGAGTAGAGTCTCCAGTACCCAGCTGTCATAGACTCCAACCAGACCCAGAGAGTAGAGTCTCCAGTACCCAGCTGTCAGAGACTCCAACCAGACCCAGAGAGTAGAGTCTCCAGTTTCCCAGCTGTCTCTATGAAGAGTGGCTGGTCCATGGACAATCTCCACATTTTATCAGCAGAAGTACACCATTTGATCAAAGGTAATATGAGAGAGACAGCACTTTCAATAGTACCTTTTATTGTTCAGAGGGTTTTGAGTTCACTTCCTGGGTTGGCGAGAAAGGGACATAACTACATATCAGTACATGTTGCTTACTCTGCTCTGTTAAAAAGTTCATCATGACATCACATTCATTGAGAAATAGCAGTGAACAATCTCAATGTCCTTATGTTTTTATAATGTTCCTTCAGCTCTCTGCCAGAGGATCAGTCCAGGTGTGCAGTGTGTCAGCAGGTGCTGAGGGATCCAGTCTCTATCACCTGTGGACACGGGTTCTGCAGACAGTGCATCACCAGATACTGGGAGAAACCTGCTCCTCCAGGAGACTATGACTGTCCTCAGTGTAGAAAGAGATCCAGAACACGTCCTGTACTACAGCACCTGAGTGAACCCAGTGATGCAAACCCTCAACCATATTTGTTGATATGACATGGCAGGTGGAGAGGGATCCCCATATGTAACTCTGTGGGGACACCACTAGGTAGAGTCAGAGTGTCACTGTCACACCACAATTTATTCTTAAAACAACTACAAGTTATTGTTTAAATGGAATGGAATAGTCCCAAAGGTGCAAAGATCAGTGGAAATCAAGTTCATCTAAAATACAGTACCTAACATTATGAGTCCTTTACCCGAGTCTAGTATGAAGCTATGATTTCAGGATGTTCAGAACATTCCATTTTCAGACAGAAAGGTAGAACTGACCTGAAACAGGATACTGGGCCTCATAGTAGGAGTGCTGATCTAGGACCTGTCCATATAATCTTATTCATTATGATCTAAAAGGCTAAACTGATCCCAGATCAGTACTCCTACTCTGAGATGGTTTGTGGATACGGCCCCTGACCTGAAACAGGAAACTTTTCTCTTCATTTAAGCTTTTGTGTTGAAATTCTAAATCCCTGTAGCTCATCAACATGGGCTCCTACTGTAACTATGGCAACCAGGACCAGATATACTGAATTACTGTGTTGATGTGTCTCTACAGCTGAACAACTCTTTCCATGGTGGAGGACCAGATATACTGAATTACTGTGTTGATGTGTCTATACAGCTGAACAACTCTTTCCATAATGGGGGACCAGATATACTGAATTACTGTGTTGATGTGTCTATACAGCTGAACAACTCTTTCCATAATGGGGGACCAGATATACTGAATTACTGTGTTGATGTGTCTATACAGCTGAACAACTCTTTCCATAATGGAGGACCAGATATACTGAATTACTGTGTTGATGTGTCTATACAGCTGAACAACTCTTTCCATAATGGAGGACCAGATATACTGAATTACTGTGTTGATGTGTCTATACAGCTGAACAACTCTTTCCATAATGGAGGACCATATATACTGAATTACTGTGGTGATGTGTCTATACAGCTGGACAACTCTTTCCATAATGGAGGACCAGATATACTGAATTACTGTGTTGATGTGTCTCTATAGCTGAACAACTCTTTCCATAATGGAGGACCAGATATACTGAATTACTGTGTTGATGTGTCTATACAGCTGAACACATCTTTCCATGATGGAGGACCAGATATACTGAATTACTGTGTTGATGTGTCTATACAGCTGAACAACTCTTTCCATAATGGAGGACCAGATATACTGAATTACTGTGTTGATGTGTCTCTACAGCTGATCAACTCTTTCCATAATGGAGGACCAGATATACTGAATTACTGTGTTGATGTGTCTATACAGCTGAACAACTCTTTCCATAATGGAGGACCAGATATACTGAATTACTGTGTTGATGTGTCTCTACAGCTGATCAACTCTTTCCATAATGGAGGACCAGATATACTGAATTACTGTGTTGATGTGTCTCTATGGCTGATCAACTCTTTCCATAATGGAGGACCAGATATACTGAATTACTGTGTTGATGTGTCTCTACAGCTGAACAACTCTTTCCATAATGGAGGACCAGATATACTGAATTACTGTGTTGATGTGTCTCTACAGCTGAACAACTCTTTCCATAATGGAGGACCAGATATACTGAATTACTGTGTTGATGTGTCTCTACAGCTGAACAACTCTTTCCATAATGGACCAGATATACTGAATTACTGTGTTGATGTGTCTCTACAGCTGAACAACTCTTTCCATAATGGAGGACCAGATATACTGAATTACTGTGTTGATGTGTCTATACAGCTGATCAACTCTTTCCATAATGGAGGACCAGATATACTGAATTACTGTGTTGATGTGTCTATACAGCTGATCAACTCTTTCCATAATGGAGGACCAGATATACTGAATTACTGTGTTGATGTGTCTCTACAGCTGAACAACTCTTTCCATAATGGAGGACCAGATATACTGAATTACTGTGTTGATGTGTCTATACAGCTGATCAACTCTTTCCATAATGGAGGACCAGATATACTGAATTACTGTGTTGATGTGTCTATACAGCTGAACAACTCTTTCCATAATGGAGGACCAGATATACTGAATTACTGTGTTGATGTGTCTATACAGCTGATCAACTCTTTCCATAATGGAGGACCAGATATACTGAATTACTGTGTTGATGTGTCTCTACAGCTGAACAACTCTTTCCATAATGGAGGACCAGATATACTGAATTACTGTGTTGATGTGTCTATACAGCTGAACAACTCTTTCCATAATGGAGGACCAGATATACTGAATTACTGTGTTGATGTGTCTCTACAGCTGAACAACTCTTTCCATAATGGACCAGATATACTGAATTACTATGTTGTTGTGTCTATACAGCTGAACAACTCTTTCCATAATGGAGGACCAGATATACTGAATTACTGTGTTGATGTGTCTCTACAGCTGAACAACTCTTTCCATAATGCAGATATACTGAATTACTGTGTTGATGTGTCTATACAGCTGATCAACTCTTTCCATAATGGAGGACCAGATATACTGAATTACTGTGTTGATGTGTCTCTACAGCTGAACAACTCTTTCCATAATGGACCAGATATACTGAATTACTGTGTTGATGTGTCTCTACAGCTGAACAACTCTTTTCCATAATGGAGGACCAGATATACTGAATTACTGTGTTGATGTGTCTATACAGCTGATCAACTCTTTCCATAATGGAGGACCAGATATACTGAATTACTGTGTTGATGTGTCTATACAGCTGAACAACTCTTTCCATAATGGAGGACCAGATATACTGAATTACTGTGTTGATGTGTCTATACAGCTGAACAACTCTTTTCCATAATGGACCAGATATACTGAATTACTGTGTTGTTGTGTCTCTACAGCTGAACAACTCTTTCCATAATGGACCAGATATACTGAATTACTATGTTGTTGTGTCTATACAGCTGAACAACTCTTTCCATAATGGAGGACCAGATATACTGAATTACTGTGTTGATGTGTCTCTACAGCTGAACAACTCTTTCCATAATGGAGGACCAGATATACTGAATTACTGTGTTGATGTGTCTATACAGCTGATCAACTCTTTCCATAATGGAGGACCAGATATACTGAATTACTGTGTTGATGTGTCTCTACAGCTGAACAACTCTTTCCATAATGGAGGACCAGATATACTGAATTACTGTGGTGATGTGTCTATACAGCTGAACAACTCTTTCCATAATGGAGGACCAGATATACTGAATTACTGTGTTGATGTGTCTATGCATGTCACGATCGTCTAGGAGTGAAGGAGACCAAAGCGCAGCGCGTTGAACGAACATGACTTTAATAGGAAAAAGCACCGAAATACAAAACAAAAAGACGACTCGTGAAGTCCACAGTACAACGACTGAAACACGGAACAATAACCCACAATGCCCACAAGAAAACATACAGAATAAATATGGCTCCCAATCAGAGATAACGAGCCGACAGCTGACACTCGTTACCTCCGATTGGGAGTCATATGACTAATCAACATAAAACCCAAACCTAGAAATGAAACAACTAGATCCCACATAGAAATACACCCAAAAGAAAATGACAACCCTGGCTCACAACTAAGAGTCCCGGAGCCAGAACGTCACAGTACCCCCCCCTAAAGGCGCGGACTGCGACCGCGCCTCACAACCCCACAATAGGGGAGGGCTGGGTGGGTGTTGCTCCCCCGGAGGCGGTTCCGGCTCCGGGCTTGACCACCACCCCACTATAGTTACTACCCGCTTTCTTAACCTCCTCCCAATGACCACCCTCCACTTAAACCCACCTGGATTAATGGGCAGCACCGGACTAAGAGGCAGCACCAGGCTAAGGGACAGCACCGGACTAAGGGGCAGCACTGGACTAAGGGGCAGCACTGGACTAAGGGCAGCACCTGACTAAATGGCGGATCCTGGCTGGCTGGCTCTGGCGGATCCTGGCTGGACGGCTCTGGCGGATCCTGGCTGGACGGCTCTGGCGGATCCTGGCTGGGCGGCTCATGGCTGGCTGACGGATCTGGCTGCTCATGGCTGGCTGACGGATCTGGCTGCTCATGGCTGGCTGACGGATCTGGCCACTCATGGCTGGCGGAAGGCTCCGGCTGATCCCGTCTGGCGGAAGGCTCTGGCTGCTCCTGTCTGGCGTGGAAGGCTCTGGCTGATCCTGTCTGGCCGGAAGGCTCTGGCTGATCCTGTCTGGCGGGAAGGCTCTGGCTGATCCTGTCTGGCGGAAGGCTCTGGCTGATCCTGTCTGGCGGGAAGGCTCTGGCTGATCCTGTCTCGCGGAAGGCTCTGGCTGATCCTGTCTGGCGGAGAGCTCCAGCGGCTCCGGTCCCCGAGCGGACGGCTCTGAAGGCTCATGGCAGACGGGCGGCTTTGCAAGCTCAGTACAGACGGGCAGTTCAGACGGCGTTGGGCAGACGGACAGTTCAGACGGCGTTGGGCAGACGGGCAGTTCAGACGGGCGTTGGGCAGACGGGCAGTTCAGGCGCCGTTGGGCAGACGGGCAGTTCAGACGGCGTTGGGCAGACGGGCAGTTCAGACGGCGTTGGGCAGACGGGGCAGTTCAGGCGCCGTTGGGCAGACGGGCAGTTCAGACGGCGTTGGGCAGACGGGGCAGTTCAGACGGCGTTGGGCAGACGGACAGTTCAGGCCCGTTGGGCAGACGGCAGACTCTGGCCGTCTGAGGCGCACCGTAGGCCTGGTGCGTGGTGCCGGGAACTGGAGGTACCGGGCTGAGGACACGCATCTCAGGGCTAGTGCGGGGAGAAGCAACAGGGCATGCTTGGCCCTGGGGACGCACCGTAGGCCTGATGCGTGGTGCCGGAACTGGAGGTACCGGGCTGAGGACACGCATCTCAGGGCTAGTGCGGGAAGCAGCAACAGGGCATGCTTGGCCCTGGGGACGCACATAAGGCCTAGTGCGGAGAGCAGCAACAGGGCATGCTGGACCCTGGGGACGCACATAAGGCCTAGTGCGGAGAGCAGCAACAGGGCATGCTAGGCCCTGGGGACGCACATAAGGCCTAGTGCGGAGAGCAGCAACAGGGCATGCTGGACCCTGGGGACGCACATAAGGCCTAATGCGGAGAGCAGGAACAGGCCGGGCTGGGCTGGCGGACGCGCACCGTATCCCTGGTGCGAGAGGCCGGAACAGGCCGGGCCGAGTTGGCGAGCGCACCGTATCCCTGGTGCGTGGAGTAGGAACAGGCCGGGCTGGGCTGGCGACGCGCACCGTATCCCTGGTGCGAGTGGCCGGAACAGGCCGGGCCGGGCTGGCGAAGTGCACCGTATCCCTGGTGCGTGGAGTAGGAACAGGCCGGGCTGGGCCGGCGACGCGCACCGTATCCTGGTGCGAGTGGCCGGAACAGGCCGGGCTGGGCTGGCGACGCGCACCGTAGGCTTCGATAAGGCTCAGGAACAGGCCGGGCTGGGCTGGCGACGCGCACCGTACACTTAGTGCGAGGGGCCGGAACAGGCCGTACCGTACTGGGGACACACACTACTGGCTGTACCTGGGATTAGGAACGGGCCGGACCGGACTGGTTACACACCCCAGTACCTCTCGCCGTGCCTCTACACCTTCCTTCCCTGCCTTTCCCAGTCGCCCCCTTAACCTGGTAGCCTCCTGAATCCGTCCCTTCTCTGCCTCCGTCAGCCCCCTTAACCTGGTAGCCTTCTGAATCTGCCTTGTCGCAGCCTCCTGCTGCTCAGTCGCCTGCCATGTGCCCCCCCAAAAACTTTTTGGGGTTGCCTCTCGTCCTTCCGACGATGGCCCTGCCGATGCCGTTGCTCCTCTCCTGCCAGGTTCTCCCCTTCATCGCCCTCCGGTACCGGACGGCCTCCTCCTGGGTAATATGTCCCCAGCCGAGGAGGACATCCACCAACGTTCTCTCCTGACCCGGCGCCTCCTCCCATGTCCAGACCCTTTGCTCCTGGACGCGCTGCTTGGTTCCTTTATGGTGGGTTATTCTGTCACGATCGTCTAGGAGTGAAGGAGACCAAAGCGCAGCGCGTTGAACGAACATGACTTTAATAGGAAAAAGCACCGAAATACAAAACAAAAGACGACTCGTGAAGTCCACAGTACAACGACTGAAACACGGAACAATAACCCACAATGCCCACAAGAAAACATACAGAATAAATATGGCTCCCAATCAGAGATAACGAGCCGACAGCTGACACTCGTTACCTCCGATTGGGAGTCATATGACTAATCAACATAAAACCCAAACCTAGAAATGAAACAACTAGATCCCACATAGAAATACACCCAAAAGAAAATGACAACCCTGGCTCACAACTAAGAGTCCCGGAGCCAGAACGTCACAATGCAGCTGAACAACTCTTTCCATAATGGAGGACCAGATATACTGAATTACTGTGTTGATGTGTCTCTACAGCTGAACAACTCTTTCCATAATGGAGGACCAGATATACTGAATTACTGTGTTGATGTGTCTATACAGCTGATCAACTCTTTCCATAATGGAGGACCAGATATACTGAATTACTGTGTTGATGTGTCTCTACAGCTGAACAACTCTTTCCATAATGGAGGACCAGATATACTGAATTACTGTGGTGATGTGTCTATACAGCTGAACAACTCTTTCCATAATGGAGGACCAGATATACTGAATTACTGTGTTGATGTGTCTATACAGCTGAACAACTCTTTCCATAATGGAGGACCAGATATACTGAATTACTGTGTTGATGTGTCTATACAGCTGAACAACTCTTTCCATAATGGACCAGATATACTGAATTACTGTGTTGATGTGTCTCTACAGCTGAACAACTCTTTCCATAATGGCCTTGTCATTGAACAAGCCCAGAAGGCCAAAGCCTCTTCTGCACACAACATGATGGACAATATCTTTAAACAATATCTTCAATTAAAACCCTTCATTAAAACCCACTAAATATAATTTTAGTGAATCCCTTGTCCTTCCAGGTGTTAGACTATTATCAGTGAGTCAGGTGTTCTCTGAACCTGGTCCTGGAGAGCCACTGGGTGTGAGCTCTGTGGGCTACGGAGTGAAGCTACACAAACAGACTGTTGACTGAAAGTCATCTGACCTTGGCAAAGGACATTGGAATCAGTGTTTGATCAGATTGACAGATTGACCGTTCATTATAATTTTGTGCAAATGTGCACCTTGATTTAGTATTTAATTTAATGGAGATCAGGTTGGGTGTGTTGGGGTGGTCCCAAGAGGGTTGGAGGGTGGGTTGGGGTGGACCCAGGAGGGTTTGGAGGGTGGGTTGGGGTGGTCCCAGGAGGGTTGGAGGGTGGGTTGGGGTGGTCCCAGGAGGGGTTGGAGGGTGGGTTGGGGTGGTCCCAGGAGGGGTTGGAGGGTGGGTTGGGGTGGTCCCAGGAGGGTTGAGGGTGGGTTGGGGTGGTCCCAGGAGGGGTTGGAGGGTGGGTTGGGGTGGTCCCAGGAGGGGTTGGAGGGTGGGTTGGGGTGGTCCCAGGAGGGGTTGGAGGGTGGGTTGGGGTGGTCCCAGGAGGGTTGGAGGGTGTGTTGGGGGTGGTCCCAGGAGGGTTGGAGGGTGGGTTGGGGTGGTCCCAGGAGGGGTTGGAGGGTGGGTTGGGGTGGTCCCAGGAGGGTTGGAGGGTGGGTTGGGGGTGGTCCCAGGAGGGGTTGGAGGGTGGGTTGGGGTGGTCCCAGGAGGGGTTGGAGGGTGGGTTGGGGTGGTCCCAGGAGGGGTTGGAGGGTGGGTTGGGGTGGTCCCAGAAGGGGTTGGAGGGTGGGTTGGGGTGGTCCCAGGAGGGGTTGGAGGGTGGGTTGGGGTGGTCCCAGGAGGGGTTGGAGGGTGGGCTGATGCAGCTGAGGTGGGTGATTGTATATGTGGTTTATTATAATTGTATTTATCTGCAATAACTAGTTTCCATAATATACTGATATATATTTTAACAGTATTGTGTTTCTAGCTGTATAACCATTCCTGCTGCTATTTGTTCTGATATATATTTTAACAGTATTGTTTCTCTAGCTGTATAACCATTCCTGCTGCTATTTGTTCTGATATATATTTTAACAGTATTGTGTCTCTAGCTGTATAACCATTCCTGGTGCTATTTGTCCTTGTCTTTATGTTCCTTTAAAATAAATAAAAAGTTGATCACAAAAAAAGGAAAAGTGCACAGGGTTTCAACTGAAAATCAGAGACCGGGAAATCAAGTCTCATGCTGGTGTAAGGACATGGATTGTCCATCCTGTGGTAAAAAGGGCAACATCTAACAAGTCTCCAGAAACAAAAAGAGAACGGAAAAAACTGAAAACAAGAAACAGACATTCCAACGAAAGACACATAGACATGTTCACACTGTTGAGTAAGAGAACACTGAGGTGAGTGACTCATCAGACCAGGAAGTCATACTGAAAATCCAGACTTTTTCCTGGCGGGTCGCACGGCTACTATGTCTCCCCCTTGCTAGAGGGACAGCCGGTGGGTATGGAGATTGACACAGGGGCAGCTGTATCTCTTGTGTCAGAAATAAGACAATGAAACACCTTCCACTTCAACCAGCGCACCTCGTGTTAAAGACTTACACAGGTGAATCTGTCGCTGTGAGAGGCATCACTGATGTCACAGTTCAGGTAAACAGACAAACTGAAAAGCTGCCACTCTGTTGTGAAAGGAGACTATGCATCACTACTGGGATGTTCATAGTTGGAGAAAATCACACTGGACTGGCCATCAGTGCATACAATGACACATGGAGACACAGACCTACCTGCCATCTTAAAGAAACACGGAGAAGTCTTTAATGGACATCTGGGTAGTATGAACGACATTACAGGGAAGCTTAGCATTAAGCCAGACAGCAAACCAACGTTTCTGAAAGCAGGACCTGTACCTTATGCTATCAGACCAAAAGTCAAGGCTGACTTGGAGGCTTTAGTCAAGAACAAAGTACTGGAGCCGGTCAGCATGAGTGAATGCATGAGCAACACCCATCTACCAGTCCTTAACACTAGAACCGCCTGTTCTTTCAGCATATAAGAACCCGCTAGAGAAAGTTACCAGGCGTCCACTTTACCATATGCATCAGATGCATATCAACCAGCAAGGTGCAAGCTGTGCAAACATGGTTTGTTAAATAAACGCTTGATAAATAGTGCATCATATATTGTAAAGGGTTAATTGCATGAAGAAATATTTGTGGAAATATATCAATAAAAAAATAACAACAATAGTTAATTCTACAAAATAGGCCTATAGCCTATTTCTGTTTCCCTTACAATAAAAACATTACAGTGTAAAGCATTTAATCAACTATATTTGTAGATTCAATTAGTAATAGAGTTAATAAAGTCCATTTAGAGTTTATTTTGACAAAGTACAAATGAAAAAAGTATAATAATAATAATAATATAACTAGCCAGGTGTTCAGGTGAAATGATTTGCTGAATTCCTAAACAAAAGCACCAGTGCATGAACAATTGTAAAGGATGAATTGCATAAATAAATATTTGTGGAAATATATTTATGACAAGATATAAAACAATAATGTGTTGATTGTATCAGACACTGTACCGAGCCTTTACACATGAACCAATCACGTCTTTCTCTTTATGCTTCAGGTCCACACTCAGCACACAGCTTCGGGCTTTGTGTGAGCAAGCCCCACAATCAAATCGGTTCCCTGCACACAGTTTTCATGGGCCTTGTTCGTGTGCACCTGCCAACTTGACATTGTGTATTTTTCCCCAGTGGGAGCTATGGTTCTTGGGGAAGAGGGAGAACAGGACCTGCTGTCTTGGCATTGTGTCTTTTTTCCCCAGTGGGAGCTGTGGTTCTTGGGGAAGAGGGAGAACAGGACCTGCTGTCTTGACATTGTGTATTTTTCCCCAGTGGGAGCTGTGGTGCTTGTGGAAGAGGGAGAGCAGGACCTGCTGTCTTGGCGGCCTGCTTGGTGACTGTAGCTTCTTTCTCTGTGTTCATGTGGTTCTCACCAAGCTCACATGCCAGATCCATGATGAAATGTCTCCTGCTGACTGTCTTGTCAAGGCATTGCTTGTACAACACGTGTTGATAGCAGTCATGTCGAGCACATTGTAGAACCCCTCAACAGGCCAGAGGAGAGTACCCCCTTTTACAGAGCACAGTCAACAGGCCAGAGGAGAGTACCCCCTTTTACAGAGCACAGTCAACAGGCCAGAGGAGAGTACCCCCTTTTACAGAGTACAGTCAACAGGCCAGAGGAGAGTACCCCCTTTTACAGAGTACAGTCAACAGACCAGAGGAGAGTACCCCCTTTTACAGAGTACAGTCAACAGGCCAGAGGAGAGTACCCCTTTTACAGAGTACAGTCAACAGGCCAGAGGAGAGTACCCCCTTTTACAGAGTACAGTCAACAGGCCAGAGGAGAGTACCCCCTTTTACAGAGTACAGTCAACAGGCCAGAGGAGAGTAACCCTTTTACAGAGTACAGTCAACAGACCAGAGGAGAGTACCCCCTTTTACAGAGTACAGTCAACAGGCCAGAGGAGAGTACCCCTTTTACAGAGTACAGTCAACAGGCCAGAGGAGAGTACCCCCTTTTACAGAGTACAGTCAACAGGCCAGAGGAGAGTATCCCTTTTACAGAGTACAGTCAACAGGCCAGAGGAGAGTACCCCCTTTTACAGAGTACAGTCAACAGGCCAGAGGAGAGTACCCCCTTTTACAGAGTACAGTCAACAGGCCAGAGGAGAGTACCCCCTTTTACAGAGTACAGTCAACAGGCCAGAGGAGAGTACCCCTGTCGTATATGATGAATGGTGGCAATTATTGCTGTCAACAAAAGGAGTCGGCTCATACTGAACATTGATCATAAGGTTTATTCAGACCACAAGCTTCAGCATGAGTTTACAGACACACGTGTGGTCCGGAGAGCAGTGTCGTCCAATTCTAATGTCTGCTCTGTCCTATCTTCTTCGTGTACCCCTATTTATAACCAATGCAACAAGATGGGCTCCCTCTTCTGGCCAGTTTACAATACACTTCCTGTCTATTATATGTTACATTATACTAACATAACCAACATTCCATTTCGTCATGAAAAACATTTAACAAAGGCATAATCTTCAGATACGATATTCCCCCCTTTCGAGACGAAATAAACGTCTCGAAAACAAACAGAATAAGATTATGACCATTAACCATTTATCTCCTTGAGTATCTTTAACATTAAACCAAACACATTCTCCTCTAGAGTGTAAATACCTTCCTATGAAATACCTGTTTATGAAGTGTGAATCCATTACTATGACCTATGAAGAAATCTCTATGGAGTGTGAACACATTACTATGAATTATGAATAAATCTCTATGGAGTGTGAACACATTACTATGAATTATGAATAAATCTCTATGGAGTGTGAGAGCGAAAAACTGTCCAGCAGCCATCCATCCATATCAATCAAGACAGTAAAATTCTCTCACGGTCCCTCTGCCCCAGGCAACCACCGTCGGTACTCCAGATAACCTCATTAACCATGTAAATGCATTTGAAACTATGATGTAATTAAATACCCATGTAAACAAAATCCTATCCATAAATATCCATTGTACAACTGGTCAACCCATCGAATCGTACAATGAATCTCTCCCTTCCTAGACCTTCTGTCCCTAACCCCATCGAAATAAACAAAAGCATCTAAGATCCTCATCTGCATTCAATAACATCAAACATCATTCTACTAAAATCAATACCTAAGAATATGACACAATTATGTATTACACATGTCTATATTTCATTGCAGACACTGGAATGTAGTCCACTACACTTCATCTCCCTGTAATGTCCCTCTTCCAATGGACTTGTTGATGATGGAATCAGCCACACCCTCCTTGTTTCATCTCCTCCAGTCATATTGTCCCTTCATATTGTCTTTGCTTGAGTATTCCAATCTCCACATGTTCTCCCAAATGCTTCTGGAATGAAAAAGAAAAGAAACGACCAAACAGTATCCTTTGCAAAACAACTTTTTCAAATTAAACCTCAACATCAATTTAAGAATATAAAAAATGACATATCCATGATGTATGAATAACATTAACCTATCCCCCCTTGATTCATAAAAAATCATACTAAAAATCACACTAATATTGAAAAAATAATTTGAAAAATCATCAAATAATCCAAAATGATATTTATCCCTCAGTTCCACTTGTCCATCTTTATCCAGATCAGGAACAGTCCACACCGGCATCTGAGTGTTGTCTCCAGGCACCACTTCTCCAACCTATCTCAATCTCATAACTTTCTCAAAAGTCAGTACAAACATCACACAGTGTTATCAAAGCTTAAACTAGAATCTGACCCATCACTGCCCCTACTGGGCCTAATTGATCTTGCAACCAAATCCTTTCAAATGCATCCCTTATAATGCATCTATAACCCCAGTGATATTATCTGAACTATCTGGACTCAAAGTATAACTAATATTTATCAATATGATCTTCCCAAATGTTACACCATACCATGAATGAAGTCCCCCTTTCTCCCTTAGACTTACCCTTCAATGATAGGCTTGAAGACTATGACATGTCGCCATGTGTCTGCTAAATGACTAAAATGTAAATGTAATGTCACCCTTTTAACCCTAGATTTAGCTGTGTCCAATGCTATCCCTCTTATAATGGTAAAACCTCATATGGAAGCTTCAACGTTGACATGTAACCAAATCCTGTCCCCCATAGGGTAAGAATATACTCTATCATCACAAACCCACCAAATATCTCTAAAATTCCCATAGTCACATTGTCAGTCAAAAGCTAATCTTTTAACCATCAAAGTCCTGCTCTTCTTACTACCTGATATATAAAAAGTAACCTATTATTTGTCATTACTACCCTTAAGGTCATACTTATCCCAGGTTATCATATAACATCACACTGATCTTCCCATAAACATACCCCTTACCTCATATGTTTTATTAGAGCAAAAACAACTTTTATCCCTCAATATTTCACCTGAATACTTCAGGTTTCCACTGTTACCTGACTTTACATCTAACAATTCCCATAGGGTAATCCATTTACCCAAGAACACCTAAACCCTACTGTTCTGACAACGACATTATTTTATCTGTCAATGACTGTTGCCAATTCCACAGTCATGACAAAGCTCAAGACTGACCCACACCTGACAGAGGCTGCGCAACCGTCTAACAGGTTTGGGATGGAATTCTCAACAGACATGGACCCTCAAGATTCCTCACTGACCTTACAGAATGAGTTAATCTATCTCTAATTTCCACAACAGAAGAACGAGCGGCACTGATCAGATACCTCTCCCTATCTGTCATCAAAATCAAAGACCCTCATCCTGTCCTCCATGATGAATCTATATTCTCTCTACTACTATCTGTTCTCCTTTTTTTAACCCTATTCGTCGTAACCTAAACCCCTGAGTCTCTCTTGCTGCCTCCTTTAATTTCAGAAAAGTTGTCATCCTTCCTACATTTGCTATTACCATCGTATCATTAATCCCTTCCCAAAGTTACCATTAACGTTGTTGATTTAGTTGATGAATTAAAACCCTTAATTCCCTCTAGTGGAAAAGCTACCCATATCCTATGTGTATTATTCACTGTTGGAGTGACTACTGTAATAAACTTATCCTTAACTCCCTCTGTGACTGTGGAAAGTTTTACAGACTTCAAATCTTCCATTATAAGCATCACCTTACAAATTACATAGCCCTTTAACCAATAATTCTTAACCGGAACAACTTCTAATGCTTGCACTAGATAAGTACACATATATTCTCCCTAACCTTTCTCTGTAACATTACGCAAAATAATCCCTTATTTGAGTAGGTGCAACAGCTCCTACTTCTGATCCTGCTAACCATACTTATCCTCCCTAATTATCTCTCTCTCTCTCTCTCTGTGAAAGAAACGTCATCATCCTAAATGGCATATTATAATTATTATTCTCCTAACCCTCATAACAGTATTTTCCCCCTATAATTGATGCTGGACCCTTAATCAAATGCGCTATATTTATGGCTTTAATAACTATCAATGTTGAAAGAGTTAAATTACTTCTACCTGTTATTTTAATAGACTCACGTGTTGATGTCATTATTGTTACTACCTCATCCCTAGTTTTCCCCCTAAGCTCTGAACTCTTTCCTTGTACTTCCATCAAATCACCACTAGTATCACTTTTTCCCCCTTTCAGTTCTACCTCTAAACTTTAAACTTTTGATTACACAAAATACACCTATAATGACATTGATCTCCCTGCTGGAAACTGTAAATATAGATACTCAATCACCCTCAAATCATTCAGCAACACATACTTTCTCAATGCATCTGCTCCTAACCGATTTAAACTCCTACCATATCTTCCCACTAAACTTTAAAATGTCCTTCCTCACTGTTCTCTCTCTGTCTTACTACTAACTTTGAAACTTAGCTTACTGTCTCAGAGTCCCTTCAACCTAGCCTACCCCTAACTTATTTTAATCTAATCTTTTCTCTCATAACATTTAAAACCTTTTCCCCTGATCTATTGACAAAATCTCTTACCACCAAATTTTTGGAATATGTGATTGGGAAAGTTCCCCACCTGCTTCTGACTCATTACACACAGACTTGGCAAAACCGACTAAACACCTTTTAGCCTAACCTCAAATCTCTTAGTGTAAGAATGTAACCCAAAATAACAGTCACCCCTATTAAGTTTTTTCCCAGACAGATTGTCTAACAGGCAATCTAATACATTATCATCCTTCCTATGATATTTATCTTTTAAGCAAATGATTCCCCAAAACCCCTACTTCTTAAAATAGTCTACCAGACAGTCAGTCGTCTAGTGTGCCTCTGATTGAATACTTCAATTTACACCATGCATCTCTTCCCACAATGTCATTGGTATATTGTCTCTTTTAATTCCTATTTGACTTCTATAGCAGAGCTCAATTGATTCCCTAAGAGTATTTAAACTGTTTTACTACCTCAAATCCCTATCCTACCCTAATTAATTTTACATAGTGAGATGTTTAACCTCTTTAGGCTGAACACATACATTTTCCCCTATTCACTATCACTTCTAATGGTCGGTTGTTTCAACTGTTAGCTATTTTCTCTTCTTCTCTAATCGATGCTCTCAGCAATGCACCCCTTCCGGATATTCTCGGCACTCTAGAATATTTAGTGTTCACCTGAAGCACAGGTGATCTTCACTTGCTCGTTGATCTTCCTCTGTTTCTTCTTCTCCAATTCTGTGTCTGTCCAGAAACTGACAGTCGATATGGAACATCTGGTCCCCCCTTGGCTGGTACAATTGCATTTGATATTGTTCAGTTGAAACTGTAACAGTGATTGTTGATTTGGTTCCCTCTGATTCTTCATAACCAACACTTATTTTCTTCTTCTCCACCACCAGTTATAATTGACTTCTCAGAGTTTCTTCGTCCTGTTCTTCTCGATGCGTTGACATATCAGTATTCTTCAAAAGGTTCTCTTCTAAATTCTGTCTTTGAAATATCATCTTCCATCATCTTCTTACTTTTCTTCATCAGAACTCGAATATCTTGTCTCCTTCTTCGTTCAACTTTCATCAGAGATCAAGTCTCCAGTATCCTTCTTTCCTCTCTTGCCACTTCCTTCTGATCACAGAGTCACCTCCCATGCATGACCTCTCTCAATCACTCTCATGTTCATCATCCTCATCTCCTTAAGTTCCCAGACATCCCGGTTTTCCTTCCTTCTGGAGTTTTGAATTCATCTTCATCGTGCGTTTCTGCTCGTATTCGTCTTCATCTCTGATGCCATAATCACCCTGCTGGATGATGTCTTTCTGCTGAATCCATATGTGAAAAAGGTGTACTAACTTCTGCCATTAGTCTCTCCTAACACTACTCTAACCCTACTTTGATTACTTTGATTAAAAAAGGACTATTTTAATCAATTTTCCCCTATATCAAGCCCTTTATATTCCTTTATTGTGAACTATCTTATTCTAGACTGTATAAGTTATATAGACTTCCCCCCCTGTAATTATTAATATAACCCTAACAACTCCAAATAAATCCTGAATAATTAAACCCAATTTTATTCCTATATCCTATGTCACCAACTTATCCATTAGTGTTGAGTATATTACCACAACCCATCAAATGCAAGTAAATGCAAGTTAGTCATCTTCAGACTAAAATACCCATAAACAAAGCCTTCTAACCTTACAATCCTGCATTACTCCAATTCCCATAACCCCTTGTTTCTTCCTATGATATAAACCCCAAGTATCATAATTGCAAAATAATGTCAGTACCTGATTTCCAATCGAACTGTAATCCAGCCCAGTGATGCACATAGCCTCCAAAATGTAACTTTTATTGAAATAGAATTTGCCAAGCCCATGTAAACTCGTCATAACATCACATATTCTGTTCGGGAAAGATTTTGTAACCATAATCAGTACCAAAACCTTTTTGACTTGATCCTCTGCCACGTGACGTGCACGTCAGCCCGTCCTCTCTCTCTCTCCTTTGCTCTCGTCTGTCGTCTAGTCCTATTGCTCCTCTCATATGACAGAAGAACATACACAGAAAAAGACTTTAGTAGTCAATGCAATCACTGAGTATTTCCAACCATTCAATATTCGTTTGTTCTACATTATTCACTGTAAGACTTTAACTCAGGACTAATGATAGATCGCCCTAAAAACCTTTTGCTTTCAATCCGTCATTTAATTATTTAATTCAATCTATTATAATCCGTTATCCTATATTTAATTTATAAATTCAATAGGCTACAAAACAAGTTTCATCTTTAACCAATCGCAGTTTAAACTTATAAGATTCGTGTTAAACTCTCCCTGTGCCTATTTGTTCCGTCGTCTGTGTTCCTCTGTCTCCCCTGCAGTTTAACCAATGTGTTGTTTTGCAGAATCCCCCGCATGCGCAAATATCATTTATTACATAGATCGCTCCAAAACATTTCATTTAATTTTAATCGTCTTTTAATTTAATTAATTGTACTCCGTCAACATATATTTGATTTATAACTTTACCACATCTCGCCAAAATAGTTTCCCGTTCGAACAACAGCCGTTTAACACCTAAGAGATTTTTTTCCCAAAATCTCTCTTATTCTGTGACTATTATCCCTTGCCGCGTCACATGGGACCTATGACCCTTACCCATAATGCCGTGCTTTGTAGGCTTAGCACATAACCACATGTTGTAGTTTTTAGCCCCGTAGAAATCACGCATGCGCAAATATAATTTTAACCTCATACTTGAGTCTCAGCATCCCCCTCATGGTGCCGTAAAACAAAACGTTCCCTAATCTCGTGCCATAAACTCCAACTCCCACGTTTGGTACTGTAGTGTCGCAAAATTAAACGCATGCGCATACCCATTCCTCAATACAATTTCACCGTGGAAGAAAGATTCTCTCTTCTCTCTCCCCAAACAGAAAGAATAACAGCCAGCTGTAACTTCCCATTTCCCCCTTATAATCAAACAACATTTACCAGCGCTCACAAAACATATAACCTGACTTACAAACACATAAACAAGTTTAAAAGACTTTCACCCATCGCAATGGAATCTCTAAGGATATCCGTTAGCATGTAGCACGCAACACAATTAGCCTGTAGCATTAGCCTTTAGCTTAGCCTAAGGTACACCGTGGCACAAAACACAATTAGCCGTTAGCCTTAAGCATTAACATCAGCATTTAGCCACGATGTACCACGTGACCCGAAACAATCCAGCCTTAGCCCTAGCCTCCAGCTAACTGCGGCCTACTAGCTATACAAATGAACACCCCGCACCGTGGCCAAATCATCATCATCACAATTATCTCCCCGTCTAACTTTTTGTTGCCTTGAAAGATGAATCTCATATCAAGCGGTTATCCCCAACCAATTTCCCGTCGACCAGAGGAGGAGTATAACATAAATACAACCATTCACTTCATAATTCCCGCTTAAGGAATCAACCTGCCAAAGCCTAACACTTCACACAGGATTTGTAGCCCACTCAATAATAATAATAATTATTATTACGAGTCGCCCCTTTCGAGGTCTTTTCCGTATTCACGGTGCCCTAACTATGCAGATATCTTCCCAACATTATTCTCTACCAATCCATTTGTACAATCCATTGTTGTAAACAGCGTTTACACATCAACCAAATTTAAAATATTTTCGTTCAGACTCCCAGTTAACAGCCATAACGCCACCTGAGGCCAGGTTATAATGGAACATCTCCTCAGTGTACACAAGTCATATCCAATCTAACAAACTCCGAAGCGGTAAGAACACTCACCCTTTTTTCCCTCAGAGAGAGTTAGCCCGGCGATTGACTGAAACACAGAGGAGACGCAAACCAGCCCCACGTTGGGCGCCATTATGTCGTATATGATGAATGGTGGCAATTATTGCTGTCAACAAAAGGAGTCGGCTCATACTGAACATTGATCATAAGGTTTATTCAGACCACAAGCTTCAGCATGAGTTTACAGACACACGTGTGGTCCGGAGAGCAGTGTCGTCCAATTCTAATGTCTGCTCTGTCCTATCTTCTTCGTGTACCCCTATTTATAACCAATGCAACAAGATGGGCTCCCTCTTCTGGCCAGTTTACAATACACTTCCTGTCTATTATATGTTACATTATACTAACATAACCAACATTCCATTTCGTCATGAAAAACATTTAACAAAGGCATAATCTTCAGATACGATACCCCCTTTTACAGAGTACAGTCAACAGGCCAGAGGAGAGTACCCCCTTTTACAGAGTACAGTCAACAGGCCAGAGGAGAGTACCCCTTTTACAGAGTACAGTCAACAGGCCAGAGGAGAGTACCCCTTTAACAGAGTACAGTCAACAGGCCAGAGGAGAGTACCCCCTTTTACAGAGTACAGTCAACAGGCCAGAGGAGAGTACCCCCTTTTACAGAGTACAGTCAACAGGCCAGAGGAGAGTACCCCCTTTTACAGAGTACAGTCAACAGGCCAGCGGAGAGTACCCCTTTTACAGAGTACAGTCAACAGGCCAGAGGAGAGTACCCCCTTTTACAGAGTACAGTCAACAGGCCAGAGGAGAGTACCCCCTTTTACAGAGTACAGTCAACAGGCCAGAGGAGAGTACCCCTTTTACAGAGTACAGTCAACAGGCCAGAGGAGAGTACCCCTTTTACAGAGTACAGTCAACAGGCCAGAGGAGAGTACCCCCCTTTTACAGAGTACAGTCTGGACATCTGGTCTAGCATCCACACCAACCTTTTACATAAAATAAAATAGAATAGAAAAGGTTATAATTATATAGAATGATAATACTAATAGTAATAATATGAATGTAATATAATAAAAGGGGATCCTATTTGGTGTTTGGCAGATGGGAAGGCTATCTGTATATGGTAGAGATACTGTATATACCTTTGTGTGATTGTAGTCTGTCACTGTCTCCGGTTTCTTCTTCTGGTCACCGCCGGGCAACAGTGGGTGCATGGTGCTGAGGAAGCTAACACTTATTTATTTTACATCTGAACACCGTGAGTGTTGCTTTACCACTCTTCATCACACCGTGAGTGTTGCTTTACCACTCTCCATCACACCGTGAGTGTTGCTTTACCACTCTCCATCACACCGTGAGTGTTGTTTTACCACTCTCCATCACACCGTGAGTGTTGCTTTACCACTCTCCATCACACCGTGAGTGTTACTTTACCACTCTCTATCACACCGTGAGTGTTGCTTTACCACTCTCCATCACACCGTGAGTGTTGCTTTACCACTCTCCATCACACCGTGAGTGTTGCTTTACCACCCTCCAACACACCGTGAGTGTTGCTTTACCACTCTCCATCACACCGTGAGTGTTGCTTTACCACTCTCCATCACACCGTGAGTGTTGCTTTACCACTCTCCATCACACCGTGAGTGTTGCTTTACCACTCTCCATCACACCGTGAGTGTTGCTTTACCAGCAGCTTCTGCCTTTGTTTGTTCACTGTTCTGAGCAGGATAGTCTTCTTTACGTTCTGTTTCATCTCAGCCGTCTCCCCACCCTGATAATCAAGTGTTTTATTGGTATCTTCCACTAGATGGCAGTAAACACCTGCTGTAACTAGACTACGACTATGTGTTCGGTTTCATACATGCAGTTTCCCAGAGGAGGAGTGCTGATCTAGGATCAGGTCCCCCCTGTCCATTTAATCTGTTTCATTATGATCTAAAAGGAAAAACTGATCCCAGATCAGTACTCCTACTCTTTATGAATACTGTCACAGGTGACTCCTCAAGATGAGGCTCATGATTTATAAGTTATATTCTTTAAGAATCAATTAATATCATTAACTTAACTGCTTTGCCATGAACAGATCTGTGACATCTTAACTTAAAGGTACTATACAGACTTTATGGTCATTTAAATGGGGTTGAACATTCATCCCATCAGATTGTGTGAAGGATTTTATAAGTTCTGAAAAATACAGACTTGGAAGCATCTCTCTGACCTCACCCTGCTGAAACACACCCACATAGCTACAGTTATATGCTTGTCAGGTTTTATCCACTTTTACAGCCAATGTGTGCACTGGCATCCATATGAATCAGTGAAAAATACAGACTAGTTAGCCATCTCCCAATAGATGGACCCCACGCAGAACTTTCAGCAATGCAGCATCTTCAGTAAGCGAGTATTCCAGACACTCTCTTCTTATGAACCAGTTGCTATGGGATGTGGCTTCCTTATCACAATTCAGAACCCGACCTGTATATCAGCTTAACCTTACACATCTTTCAAAAAATCAAGCTCTAGAAACATTGAACATCAGAATATAGTGATTAAACCAGCAATATTGTCCTCAACCACAGCAATATTTTCCTCAGTCACGTGATCTTCATTCACTTCACTCACTGACGTTTCCACCTAAGTTCGCTCATTTAGCAGATTTAATTAAAAGGTTTGTCTTCACAGTTGAATAAATGTCCTTTCCTTTAATCACTGTATATTCCTCCTTTTTAATCACGTTGTTTTCCCGCTCCGACGTCCGTCTCCAGTCCTTTTCTGCCGTCCATGATGATGTTAACTCTCTTTCTTAGCTAGCTCGACTATGCACTTGCCTCTGCTATCAATACACTGTGCTAACATTAGCCTAGACTGGACCACAGAAAATAACAGTTTTAAACAGTTGTAAAAACCCACTTCTTCCAGACAGAATAGTTCCTGTAGATTCAGACTTACTCATCACCAATCTTTTGTTATGTCTCGTGGGTTTCATAACCACGTCTGTATAACAATTCAATAATGATGAGACAGGAGACAGGAATCAGTTCAACCATTTATTTGGAACGTGATCATCTCAACACATACAAACCCCCATGATGCTCTGCAGCACAATCCCAATATACAACAAATACATAGATAAGTAAATGGACACTAAACAAAACTCATAGAGGAATTGAAATGTTCATTTCTAGAAAGTAGGGCCATGGGATAGGGTCAGAAAGGTCAGTATGTTTGATAACTGGTTACAGAGGTGACATAACAAGCATAAGGTCCATTATAACACAGTGAAGTAGAGGTGGGAGCTAAAAGCAGACATGGACAGTGAGACGGTGTGAGGAGGTCAGGGGTGAAACACTAGATCAGGACAGGTAGAAATGGCAGGGCTGGAAATAGACACAGAGACACATTCTGATCATGGCTCAGACCTGACCTGAGACACCCAAACAGAAGATGCCATAGAAAAGTCCTGTCCAGTAGGACATATGGGATTTCCTTTCATCAAAATCCAACACATGGAAATGTGTCCAGTGTGTGTGTATGTCCAGTGTGTGTGAGTGTGTGTGTGCAGTGTGTGTGTCCTGTGTGTGTGTGTGTCAGGTGTGTGTGTCCAGTGTGTATGTGTGTGTCGTGTGTGTGTGTGTTCAGTGTGTATGTGTGTGGGTCCAGTGTGAGTGTGTGTGTGTGTGTCCAGTGTGTGTTTGTCCAGCGTATGTGTGTGTGTCCAGTGTGTGCGTCCAGTGTGTGTGTGTGTTTGTGTCCAGTGTGTGTGTGTCCAGTGTGTGTGTGTGTTTGTGTCCAGTGTGTGTGTGTCCAGTGTGTGTGTGTGTGTGTGTGTGTCCAGTGTGTGTGAGTGTGTGTGTCCAAATCAAATCAAAATCAAATCAAATTTTATTGGTCACATGCGCCGAATACAACAGGTGCAGACATTACAGTGAAATGCTTACTTACAGCCCTTAACCAACAGTGAATTTATTTTAAACAAAAAGTAAGAATAAAACAACAACAAAAAAGTGTTGAGAAAAAAGAGCAGAAGTGAAATAAAGTGACAGTAGGGAGGCTATATATACAGTAAAATAAAGTGACAGTAGGGAGTTTATATATACAGGGGGGTACCGTTGCATAGTCAATGTGCGGGGGCACCGGCTAGTTGAGGTAGTTGAGGTAATATGTACATGTGGGTAGAGTTAAAGTGACTATGCATAAATACTTAACAGAGTAGCAGCAGCGTAAAAAGGATGGGGTGGGGGGCAGTGCAAATAGTCCGGGTAGCCATGATTAGCTGTTCAGGAGTCTTATGGCTTGGGGGTAGAAGCTGTTGAGAAGTCTTTTGGACTTAGACTTGGCACTCCGGTACCGCTTGTCGTGCGGTAGCAGAGAGAACAGTCTATGACTAGGGTGGCTGGAGTCTTTGACAATTTTGAGGGCCTTCCTCTGACACCGCCTGGTATAGAGGTCTTGGATGGCAGGGAGCTTTGCCCCAGTGATGTACTGGGCCGTACGCACTACCCTCTGTAGTGCCTTGCGGTCAGAGACCAAGCAGTTGCCATACCAGGCGGTGATGCAACCAGTCAGGATGCTCTCGATGGTGCAGCTGTAGAATTTTTTGAGGATCTGAGGACCCATGCCAAATCTTTTAGTCTCCTGAGGGGGAATAGGCTTTGTCGTGCCCTCTTCACGACTGTCTTGGTGTGTTTGGACCATGATAGTTCGTTGGTGATGTGGACACCAAGGAACTTGAAGCTCTCAACCTGTTCCACTACAGCCCCGTCGATGAGAATGGGGGCATGCTCAGTCCTCTTTTCTTTCCTGTAGTCCACAATCATCTCCTTTGTCTTGGTCACGTTGAGGGAGAGGTTGTTGTCCTGGCACCACACGGCCAGATCTCTGACCTCCTCCCTATAGGCTGTCTCATCGTTGTCGGTGATCAGGCCTACCACTGTTGTGTCGTCGGCAAACTTAATGATGGTGTTGGAGTCGTGCCTGGCCATGCAGTCATGGGTGAACAGAGAGTACAGGAGGGGACTGAGCACGCACCCCTGAGGGGCCCCCGTGTTGAGGATCAGTGTGGCAGATGTGTTGTTACCTACCCTTACCACCTGGGGGCGGCCCGTCAGGAAGTCCAGGATCCAGTTGCAGAGGGAGGTGTTTAGTCCCAGGATCCTTAGCTTAGTGATGAGCTTAGAGGGCACTATGGTGTTGAATGCTGAGCTGTAGTCAATGAATAGCATTCTCACGTAGGTGTTCCTCTTGTCCAGGTGGGAAAGGGCAGTGTGGAGTGCGATAGAGATTGCATCATCTGTGGATCTGTTGGGGCGGTATGCAAATTGGAGTGGGTCTAGGGTTTCTGGGATTATGCTGTTGATGTGAGCCATGACCAGTCTTTCAAAGCACTTCATGGCTACAGACGTCAGTGCTACGGGTCGGTAGTCATTTAGGCAGGTTATCTTAGAGTTCTTGGGCACAGGGACTATGGTGGTCTGCTTGAAACATGTTGGTATTACAGACTCAGTCAGGGACATGTTGAAAATGTCAGTGAAGACACTTGCCAGTTGGTCAGCACATGCTCGGAGTACACGTCCTGGTAATCCGTCTGGCCCCTGCGGCCTTGTGAATGTTGACCTGCTTAAAAGTCTTACTCACATCGGCTACGGAGAGCGTGATCACATAGTCGTCCGGAACAGCTGGTGCTCTCATGCATGCTTCAGTGTTGCTTGCCTCGAGCGAGCATAGAAGTGGTTTAGCTCGTCTGGTAGGCTTGTGTCACTGGGCAGCTCGCGGCTGTGCTTCCCTTTTGTAGTCTGTAATAGTTTTCAAGCCCTGCCACATCCGACGAGCGTCAGAGCCAGTGTAGTATGATTCAATCTTAGACCTGTATTGACTCTTTGCCTGTTTGATGGTTCGTCTGAGGTCATAGCGGGATTTCTTATAAGCGTCCGGGTTAGAGTCCCGTTCCTTGAAAGCGGCAGCTCTACCCTTTAGCTCAGTGCGGATGTTTCCTGTAATCCATGGCTTCTGGTTGGGGTATGTACGTACGGTCACTGTGGGGACGACATCATCGATGCACTTATTGATGAAGCCAGTGACTGATGTGGTGTACTCCTCAATGCTGTCTGAAGAATCCCGAACATGTTCCAGTCTGTGCTAGCAAAACAGTCCTGTAGCTTAGCATCTGCGTCATCTGACCACTTTTTTATTAGCCGAATCACTGGTGCTTCCTGCTTCAGTTTTTGCTTATAAGCAGGAATCAGGAGGATAGAGTTATGGTCAGATTTGCCAAATGGAGGGCGCAGGGAGAGCTTTGTATGCGTCTCTGTGTGTGGAGTAAAGGTGGTCTAGAGTTTTTTCCCCTCTGGTTGCACATTTAACATGCTGGTAGAAATGAGGTAGAACGGATTTAAGTTTCCCTGCATTAAAGTCCCCGTCTACTAGGAGCGCTGCATCTGGATGAGCGTTTTCCTGTTGATTAATGGCCTTGTACAACTCATTCAGTGCAATCTTAATGCCAGCATTGGTTTGTGGTGGTAAATAGACAGCTATGAAAAATATAGATGAAAACTCTCTTGGTAAATAGTGTGGTCTACAGCTTATCATAAGATACTCTACCTCAGGCGAGCAAAACCTTGAGACTTCCTTAGTATTTGATTTTGTGCACCAGCTGTTGTTTACAAATATACACAGACCGCCACCCCTTGTCTTACCAGAGTCTGCAGTTCTGTCCTGTTGATGTAGCGTATAGCCCGCTAGCTGAATGTTGTCATTGTTGTCGTTCAGCCACGACTCCGTGAAACATAAGATATTACAGTTTTTAATGTCCCGTTGGTAGGATAACCGTAATCTTAAATAGTCAATTTTATTCTCAAAAGATTGAACGTTGGCTAATAGGATTGATGGGAGAGGCAGTTTACTCGTTCGGCCGTCGGATTCTTACAAGGCACCCGGATCTGCGTCCACGATATCTCCGTCTCTTCCTCACGCCGAATGACGGGGATCCTGGCCTTGTCGGGTGTCGGTATGATATCCTTCGCGAACGCCTCGTTGAAGAAAAAGTCTTCGTCCAATTCGAGGTGAGTAATCGCTGTCCTGATATCCAGAAGCTCTCTTTGGTTATAAGAGACGATGGCAGAAACATTATGTACAAAATCAATTACAATAACGCGGGAAAAACACACATAATAGTACAATTGGTTAGAGGGCTGTAAAACGGCAGCCATCTTCTTCCGGCGCTGTGTGTGTGTGTGTGTTCCGTGTGTGTGTGTCCAGTGTGTGTGTGTGTGTCCAGTGTGTGTGTGTGTGTGTGTGTGTGTCAGGTGTGTGTGTGTCCAGTGTGTGTGTGTGTGTCCAGTGTGTGTGTGTGTGTGTCCAGTGTGTGTGTGTGTGTCCAGTGTGTGTGTGTGTGTCCAGTGTGTGTGTGTGTGTGTGTGTCAGGTGTGTGTGTGTGTCCAGTGTGTGTGTGTGTGTCCAGTGTGTGTGTCCTGTGTGTGTATGTGTGTCAGGTGTGTGTGTGTCCAGTGTGTATGTCGTGTGTGTGTGTGTCTAGCGTATGTGTGTGTGTGTCCAGTGTGTGTGTCCAGTGTGTGTGTGTTTGTGTGTGTCCAGTGTGTGTGTGTGTGTGTGTGTGTGTGTGTTCCAGTGTGTGTGTCCAGTGTGTGTGTGTGTCCTGTGTGTATGTGTGTGTCAGGTGTGTGTGTGTGTGTGTCCAGTGTGTGTGTCCTGTGGGTGTGTGTGTGTGTGTGTGTCCTGTGTGTGTGTCCTGTGTGGGGTGTGTGTCAGGTGTGTGTGTGTGTCCAGTGTGTGTGAGTGTGTGTGTCCAGTGTGTGTGTGTGTGTGTGTGTGTGTCCTGTGTGTGTGTGTGTGTGTGTGTGTGTCCAGTGTGTGTGTCCAGTGTGTGTGTGTGTGTCCTGTGTGTGGGTCCTGTGTGTGTGTGTGTGTGTCAGGTGTGTGTGTGTCCAGTGTGTGTGTGTGTGTCCTGTGTGTGTGTGTCAGGTGTGTGTGTGTGTGTCCAGTGTGTGTGTCCTGTGTGTGTGTGTGTGTGTGTGTGTGTGTGTGTGTGTGTGTGTGTGTGAGTGTGTGTGTCCAGTGTGTGTGTGTCCTGTGTGTGTGTGTCCTGTTTGTGTGTGTGTGTGTGTGTGTGTCAGGTGTGTGCGTGTGTGTCATGTGTGAGTGTGTGTGTCCAGTGTGTGTGTGTGTCCTGTGTGTGTGTCCTGTGTGTGTGCTGTGTGTGTTTCCAGTGTGTATGTGTGTGTGTCCAGTGTGTATGAGTGTGTGTCCTGTGTGTGTGTGTCCAGTGTGTGTGTGTCCAGTGTGTGTGTGTGTCCAGAGTGTGTGTGTGTCCATTGTGTGTGTGTGTGTCCAGTGTCTGGGTGTGTTTGTCCAGTGTTTGTCCAGTGTGTGTGAGTGTGATCAGTGTGTGTGTGTGTGATCAGTGTGTGTGTGTGTGTGTGTGTGTGTTTGTGTGTGTGTCCAGTGTGTGTTTGTCCGGTGTGTGTGTGTTCAGTGTGTGTGTGTGTTCAGTATGTGTGTGTGTGTCCAGTGTGTGTGTGTGTCCAGTGTGTGTGTCCAGTGTGTCAGTGTGTGTGTCCAGTGTGTCTAGTGTGTGTGTGTGTGTCCAGTGTGTGTGTGTGTGTGTGTGTGAATCTAGTGTGTGTGTGTGTGTGTGTGTGTGTCTAGTGTGTGTGTCCAGTGTGTGTGTGTGTGTGTGTGTCTCAGTGTGTGTGTGTGTGTGTCCAGTGTGTGTGTGTGTGTCCAGTGTGTGTGTGTGTGTGTCCAGTGTGTGTGTGTGTGTGTGTGTCAATGTTACCATGGTTATTATTTACAGGGACACTGAGGAGTCATAACAAACCCAAAACCCTGGATAGAGGGGCTCAGTGAATGTGGAGTGGAATGTGTTCAGGTGGGTCAGTGTGTCAGAGGAGACTCTGTAGAAGGACAGAGTGCCGGCTGGCCAGTCCAGATACACTCCTACTCTGTGGGAGCTGGAGGAGGGGACGTCTATGGTAGTGGACTTATTATTGTGCCTGGCATAGTAACTGTTGTCAGAGCAGAACAGACTCCAGGACTTGTCATTGTATCCAATCACACAGTCATTACCCCCTCCTTTCCTGCAAATTTCTTTATATGCCACTCCTATAACAGCCCCTCTCCCACTCCACTCTACCTCCCAGTAACAGCGCCCAGTCAGACCCTCTCTACACAGCACCTGTCTACAGTCCTCAAATCTCTCTGGGTGATCAGGATACGGCTGCTCCTCTCTCCTATATGTCACCTTTCTGTTCTCCTCAGACAGAGAGAGGAATCTGTTTACTGTGTTTGGGTCCAGTGTGAGATCACAGACATCTGATGGATGAAACCAGACACAATATTAGAAATCATCATCATTCACATTAGAATGTTAACTCACTTTTCACTAATTAATTTAATGTAGATGTTTCTAGGTATCAAAAGGAGAAGTTAAGGTAACTTGAGACTTGTTCAATTATCATATGTTATACTGTATGGTAATATAAAACAACCTTATTCCCATTAATTACACACACATCCTGAACAAACACAAACACACACACTGGACACACATACACATCCTGAACACACACACACACACAGACACACAGACACACACATTGTCAAAGCAAGTCTTTGTAAACTTTGGTGTCCCTGATTTGTGCTTCTGTAGAACTACAGCTGATATTTAATATGACCAAGTAAGTAATGATGGTGGTCTTTGACTTTGACTTCACTTGAATTAAGACTTATTCTTAGTCATATTCTTCACAGCAGTCAACACTCACATTTTCTAAGTCCAGGTTTCATTGTGTTCTCTCCACCATGTTCCACACTGTAGCGGTAAGCAGAAGAACAGACAGTCATTGAGGGATACACCTGAACTCTCACACTCACACTCACACTCACACTCACACTCACACTCACACTCACACTCACACTCACACTCACACTCACACTCACACCTCACACTCACACACACACACACACACACACACACACACACACACACACACACACACACACACACACACACACACACACACACACACACACACACACACACACACACACACACACACACACACACACACACACACACACACACACACACACACACACACACACACACACACACCACACACACACACACACACACACACACACACACACAGTCTTTATATAACTTAGTCCAAGTGGTGGTCAGAATGTTTGTCTTAACTAGCCTGATAACTCCAACATGTCTGATATGAACATTGACATAAACCCTCTACATACTTGAGTTTCTCCAGTCTGCAGTGTGGATCCTCCAGTCCAGCAGAGAGCAGTCTGACTCCTGAGTCTCCTGGGTGATTGTAGCTCAGGTCCAGCTCTCTCAGGTGTGAGGGGTTTGACTTCAGAGCTGAGACCAGAGAAGAACAGCCTTCCTCTGTGACTAGACAGCCTGACAGCCTGCAAAGAGTCAAATCATATTAAAACCACACTGCTATTCTTTGGTGGTGAAAATAGTGGCAATATATTTTTTCAACATATTCAGATATATCAGTGTCCTGAAACCTGCCATATCTATTCATAAATTAATGAATGTTTCATTATTAGAAATTATCATAATATTGCTTGTAGAGAGAAAAATGTATAGTACAAATATTTGAGTAGACTGACCAGAGCAGTTTAAAAAGCAGTATCAGTCAAAAGACAGACAGTGAGGTATCAGATTTAGATTGTATTGAGTATACAGTCCACACCATATCTATTTTGACAGTGAAGCTAACATTTTAAATGTGGCTCTATACTCCAACATTTTGGATTTGAGATCAAATGTTTCATATGAGGTGACAGTATATAATGTCACATTTTATTTGAGGGTTTTTTAATACATATCTGTTTCAACGTTTAGAAATGAAAGCACTTTATGTATCTTGTCCCCCCATTTGAAGAAGTCATAAGTATTCTGACCAATTCACTTATAGTGTATTAAAGTAGTCAAAAGGTGAGTATTTGGTTGTAAACTCGTTGGTTGCATTTGCAGTTTGTTTTGGTTGTGTTTTGGGGTTATGTTTTTGCCCAATAGTAACTGAATGGTGGATGATGACTGGAGTAATTTTCTGTCTAAGTGAGTAGATAACATGTTTCTAAACATTACTAAATTAATCCTGATGATGCCATGATTAATAAAAATCCTGAATGAATCATGAATAATAATGAGTGAGAAAGTTACAGAGGCTACAACAAAACATGCTAACCTCTCACCATTACCAATAACAGAGGGGGTATGATCCTTGTTCCTCTGTAACTTTCTCATTCATCATTATTCACGATTCATTCATGATTATTCATAATCATGGTAGCATCCACATGAATGTAGAAGTGTTCAGAAACATCTTCTATTCTTACTGACAATACAAGTGAAGTGACTCCAAAATGACAGGACATTATTCACCATTCAGTTTCTATTGGGAAAAACATCATCTAAAAAACACAACCAAGACAAACTGCAAATGTATTCAACACGTTTGTAGAATCACAAGCTTGATGTAATCACTGCAGGTAAGGAATATGGGACCAAATACTAAACTTATGACTACTTTAATACAATATAAGTGAATATGTCCAAATTATTACAACTTTTCAAATGGGAGAACTAGATACATAAAGTGCTTTAATTTCTAAACAGTAACACAGATATGTATGAAAATATCCTCAAATAAAAGGTGACATTCTGTACTGTTGCCTAATATGAAACATTATATCTCAAATCCAAAATGCTGGAGCATAGCACCAAATTTAAAACTGTAAGCTTCACTGTCCAAACACATATGGTGTGGACTATGTGTGCCTGGTAAACACATGTGGATCTGGTGAACAGTTATCATTTGTTGACCAACTACAGGAATACTGACCTCAGAGTCTCCAGTTTACAGTGGGGATTCCCCAGTCCAGCAGAGAGCAGCTTCACTCCTGAATCCTTCAGGTCATTGTTACTCAGATCCAGCTCTCTCAGGTGTGAGGGGTTTGACTTCAGAGCTGAGACCAGAGAAGCACAGCCTTCCTCTGTGACTAGACAGCCTGACAGCCTGCAAAGAGTCAAATCATATTAAAACCACACTGCTATTCTTTGGTGGTGAAAATAGAGTGGCAGTATATTTTTTCAACATATTCAGATATATCAGTGTCCTGAAACCAGCCATATCTATTCATAAATTAATGAATGTATCATTATTAGAAATGATCATAATATTGCTTGTAGAGAGAAACATGTATAGTACAAATATTTGAGTAGACTGACCAGAGCAGTTTAAAAAGCAGTATCAGTCAAAAGACAGACTGTGAGGTATCAGATTTAGATTGTATTGAGTATACAGTCCACAATATATATATTTTGACAGTGAAGCTAACATTTTAAATGTGGCTCTATACTCCAGCATTTTGGATTTCAGATTAAATGTTTCATATGAGGTGACAGTATATAATGTCACCTTTTATTTGAGGGTATTTTAATACGTATCTGTTTCTGTCACGCCCTGACTCTAGGGACATGTATTGGTTGAGTCAGGGTGTGTGTTTTCTGTGTTGGGTTTGTCTATGTTAGTTTCTAGATCGTTTAGATCTATGTTGGCCAGGGTGGTTCCCAATCAGAGGCAGCTGTAGCTCGTTGTCTCTGGTTGGGGACAATACTTAGGTAGCCTGTTGGCACTAGTGGGGTGTCGGATCTTGTTCCGTGTGAGGTATGTTATTTGTCTACCTTGGACTTCACGTTTCGTTTGTTGTTTTGTCGTGTGTTTAGTCGTGAAATAAATATGAATGCATATCACGCTGTGCCTTGGTCCTTCTCGTTCATGAACGATCGTGACAGTTTCACCGTTTAGAAATAAAAGCACTTTACGTATCTAGTCCCCCCATTTGAAGAAGTCAAACGTAATCTGACCATTTGACTTATAGTGTATTAAAGTAGTCAAAAGTTTAGTATTTGGTTGTAAACTCATTGGTTGCATTTGCAGTTTGTTTTGGTTGTGTTTTGGGTTATGTTTTTCCCAATAGTAACTGAATGGTGGATGATGACTGGAGTAATTTTCTGTCTAAGTGAGTAGATAACATGTTTCTAAACACTACTAAATTAATCCTAATGATGCCATGATTAAGAAAAATTATGAATGAATCATGAATAATAATGAGTGAGAGAGTTACAGAGGCTACAACAAAACATGCTAACCTCTCACCATTAACCTCAAATAAAAGGTGACATTCTGTAATGTCACCTAATATGAAACATTTTATCTCAATTCCAAAATGCTGGAGTATAGAACCAAATTTAGAACTGTAAGCTTCAATGTCCAAACACATATGGTGTGGACTATGTGTGCCTGGTAAACACATGTGGATCTGGTGAACAGTTATCACTTGTTGACCAACTACAGGAATACTGACCTCAGAGTCTCCAGTTTACAGTGGGGATTCCCCAGTCCAGCAGAGAGCAGCTTCACTCCTGAATCCTTCAGGTCATTGTTACTCAGGTCCAGCTCTCTCAGGTGTGAGGGGTTTGACTTCAGATCTGAGACCAGAGAAGCACAGCCTTCCTCTGTGACTCCACAGCCTGACAGCCTGACAGAGAGATCATCATGATTTCACAAACACACTGTTAATTTAACACCAGTAGTGTAGAAGGACAATGGCAGATGCATTTGGTTTATTCTCTTAAACAACATATAGATTCATCTTCCGTCTCCTAGAATTGTATGGTCATATTGTTGTACTAATGTGAACACCAATGCACTGATTCAGTACGTTTTTCTATTTATTATTATATATTATATACATATTATAATACATATATTTCTCTAAACTGAATATTTCTTCCTGATGATTAGTACTTATATGTCATTTTATGTACTCACAGAGCAGCTCTGGAGGCTTTGACCACTGGCAGCAGCCTCAGAAGACCTTCCTCTGATCTGGAGTATTTCTTCAGGTCAAACACATCCAACTCCTTTTCTGAAGTCAGCAACACAAAGACCAGAGCTGACCACTGTGCAGGTGACAGTTTGGCTTCTGAGAGACTTCCTGATCTCAGGTATCTTTGGATCTCCTCCACTAGAGAATGGTCATTCAGTTCATTCAGACAGTGGAACAGATTGATGCACCTCTCTGGAGAGGGATTCTCCCTGATCTTCTCCTTGATGTACTTGACTGTTTCTCTATGGCTCTGTGAGCTGCTTCTTGTTGTTCTCAGTAGACCTCGTAAGTGCTTCTGATTGGACTTCAGTGAGAGGCCCAGAAGGAAGCGGAGGAACAGGTCCAGGTTTCCCGTTTCACTTTGTAAGGCTTCATCCACAGCACTCTTGTAGAAAGTAACTTCAGTCTTGTGTCTGAGCAGCGAAGAAAAGTTACTGGACTTTGTTTGAAGTTTGTCCGTTAGATTCTCATTGTTGTTGATGAATGAGAGGTACACATATACAGCAGCCAGAAACTCCTGAATGCTCAGATGCACGAAGCAGTACACCTTGTCCTGGTACAGCCCACATTCCTCTTTAAAGAGCTGTGTGCACAATCCTGAGTACACTGAGGCTTCATTGACATCAAGGCCAGCCTCTTTCAGGTCTTCTTCATAGAAAATCAGATTGCCCTTCATAAGCTGTTGAAAAGCCAGTTTTCCCAGTGACAGAATGCTCTCTTTATTCCAGTGTGGACCTGTCTCTTCTTTCCCAAGATACTTTTCATTGTTCTGTTTGGTATGAAACACCACAAGGTGTATGAACATCTCAGTCAGAGTCTTGGGCATCTCTTCTCTCTTGTCTGTACTCAACATGTGTTCAAGGACTATTGCAGAAATCCAACAGAAGACTGGAATGTGGCACATGATGTGGAGGATCCTTGATGTCTTTATGTGTGAGATGATTCTGCTGGCCAGGTCCTCATCACTGAATCTCTTCCTGAAGTACTCCTCCTTCTGTGGGTCATTGAACCCTCGTACCTCTGTCACCTGGTCAACACACACTGAAGGGATCTGATTGGCTGCTGCAGGTCGGGTAGTTATCCAGAGGAGAGCAGAGGGAAGCAGATTTCCTTGATGAGATTTGTCAGCAGAACATCCACTGAGGTTGACTCTGTGACGTCACAACAGATCTTGTTCTTCTGGAAGTCCAGGGGCAGTCGGCACTCATCCAGACCATCAAAGATTAACAGAACTTTGTACTTGTCGTAGTTGGAGATTCTTGATTCTTTGGTTTCCTTTGAGAAGTGATTGAGAAGTTCAATCAAAGTGTGTTTTTCCCTGTTCATCAAATTCAGCTCCCGAAAAGGGAATGAAAATACAAATTGGACATCCTGATTTGCTTTTCCTTCAGCCCAGTCCAGAATGAACTTCTGCACAGAGACTGTTTTTCCAATGCCAGCGACTCCCTTTGTCAGCACAGTTCTGATAAGTTTGTCTTGTCCAGTTAAGGGTTTGAAGATGTCGTTACATTTGATTGCAGTCTCTGGTCTTGCTTGTTTCCTGGTTGTTGTCTCAATCTGTCTCAGCTCATGTTCATTATTGACCTCTCCTGTTCCACCCTCTGTGATGTAGAGCTCTGTGTAGATCTTATTGAGAAGTGTTGGGTTTCCTTGTTTAGCGATCCCCTCAAATACACATTGAAACTTCTTCTTTAGATTAGATTTGAGTTCACGTTGAAGAATCAAAGCACACTCATCTGAATCAAGAAATAACACGGAGGATATTAATATTACGTCTGTTTAATGCCTACAGTATTGTAAGACTGTCTTATAAAGTTTATAAATTATAATCATTTATTCTCTTAACTGTCTGTATAAATCTGTAAATGTTTTCATAATGCATTACACACTGGTGTGACTGATTTATATCATTATTTGTATTATTGATGGCATTAATAATGTTCTCTCTCTCTCTCTCTCTCTCTCTCTCTCTCTCTCTCTCTCTCTCTCTCTCTCTCTCTCTCCCCTCTTCTCTGTCTAAATTAAGTAACACAACACATCCCTGCTGCTACTTAATGAGGTCACTAGATGTTGTGTTAAGGCTGCTACAATATCATTGAGTTACACAGCTACTTTAGCTGTACTTTAGCTACAGCTTTTAAATGTTCTAAAACAGCATTCAACATGAGGCAGACAGCTCTTACTTTTCTCCAGTGTGTCAGCAAGCTCCTTCTGGTTCATTTTCCTCAGGACGTGCAGTGTGATCTTCAGAGCCCCCCTCTCTGGCACTGCTCTCCTGCTTCTCATCTTCAGCATCCACCACTTCCTTATCCCTGTTTCTGACTCTCAAAGCCTTCTGGGAGTTCTGGACTAAGAATCCTCTTGAACATCTTCAGCTCATTCTTCACAAATGTCATAATATTCTCTTCAAGCAACTGAAATGAATCAAGTCAATAAGTTAAGCAAGATACTAAATGCTTTCTCATTAACACATTAATGAATGATTGACAGATCAACTTTACTTGAGGTAAACAAAACAAATGTACATAACAGGACCACATACACTGAATATGGAGGCCAGGTCTGTTTGATGACTCTGGGAAGACTGACCACTGAGAATCTCTGACTCTGATCTCTCCTGTTGGTTTCTGTGGACAAAACATGAGATTACATCTCCTCATCCAGGGAGTGCACACACACACACACACACACACACACACACACACACACACACACACACACACACACACACACACACACACACACACACACACACACACACACACAGGGAGGGAATGTTGTGTTTGTGTGAAAATGGAAAAAGGATTGGCCTATGGATTATGAAAACAACAAAAATAAATGGGAAAATGGGAGAGGAGAAATGACTAGAGACAGTGTTGTTTAACTCACTGACCATGACCCATGAGTTCTTCTTACCTTTGTTCAGTAGAAAAGTCTCCCTCTGTAAACGTTATAGGAAGACCCATAGACTGGTCACTCTTCATGGACACACAGCTGGGTACAGGGGAGGCTGGTCTCTCCTGCTTGATTGGGCTTCAACACAACAGAGACAAACATTACATCTCTCATCTACTCTGAGCTCAGATGGGGAAACATGAGAAGAGTTTCATTCCAAAACGCTATATATCCATTTTCAGAAATGTTTGTAAATTAGCTTCTATTGTTTAAAGAAATGATCAAATAAATGGTTGTGTTTTCTCACTAGCTAATCATGGCATGGTGTTGTTCAATGACAGGCATGTGTTTGTCACAAGCTGGGTTAGAACTCCGGTCTCAGAAGTGTAGAGCTGGGGGTACTACCCCTAAGCCACAGAGGAGATGTTGTAGGACCCAAATGAAACACCCAAGGCAATACTCCAGGTAAGTAGATTTAATGTTCCAAAACAGGAGGCAAAACAAAACAACTCCACGAGGGGAGAAAAACAAACTAAAGATAACTTCAAAAACTTACTAGGACAGACACGGTGAGACAAAGCAGGAGACACACAGTCAGGACGCAATAACCAAGTGAGAAACAAGGGGAAAACACACAGCTAAAATACACAAGGGGAAACAAGGCACAGGTGACATGGATAAGCTAATTAGGACACATGAGGAAGAACTAAGGCAGAGGGGGAACACAGCTGACCTCTGGAGGCCAGGAGACAAACAGGAGAAGCAGGAAGCTGACAGGACCCCCTCCTCTAGGAACGACTCCCTGACGTTCCTTCCAGAACACCCCTGGCCTCAGGGTGCGAAAATCTCGGATCAACCCTGGGTCCAGGATGTCCCTGGCTGGAACCCAGGAGCGCTCCTCTGGCCCGTGAGCCCTCCCAGTCCACCAGATACTGCAGAGAGTTCTGGACCCTCCGGGAGTCCAGTATCCGGCGGACTGTGGAGGCTGGCTGGCCGTCTATGATCCTGGGAGGTGGCGGGGGTCTGTGTGGGGGCAAAAGGAGAAGACAAGACAGGTTTAAGGGGAGTGAAACATGGAAAGTGGGGTTAACTCTAAGGGAGCGAGGCAGAACCAAACGACACGATACAGGGTTAACCTTTCAGCAATGCGGAAAGGGCCGATGTATCTCTGGGAAAGCTTCTTGGATTCGACCCGGAGGGGCAAGTTCTTAGTGGCCAACCAAACTCTCTGACCAGCTCGGAAACTAGGGGTCGTCCGGCGGTGGCGATTAGCCTGACTTTGGTATCTCTGGGAGGTCCGAAGGAGGGTACACCTGGCCTTCTTCCAGGTCCGCCTACAGCGTTGGACAAAGCGCTGGGCCGAGGGAACACCAACTTGCGCCTCTTCCTCTGGGAAATAATGGAGGGTTGTAACCGAACTGGCATTCGAAGGGGGACAATCCGGTGGCTGAGGACTGGAGGGTGTTGTGGGCATATTCAGCCCAAATGATATAGGTGGCCCAAGACGTGGGATTACTGGCCGCCATACACCGCAGGGTGGTCTCCAGATCCTGATTAATCCGTTCCGTTTGGCCATTAGACTCTGGATGGAATCCTGACGATAGGCTGGCTGTGGCCCCAATAAGCCTGCAGAAGGCCCCCCAAAACCGGACGAGAATTGGGGACCTCGGTCAGAGACCACGTCCCAGGGGAATGCCAAATATCCGGAAGACATGGTTCATGAGGAGCTCAGCAGTCTCCTTAGCCGAGGGCAGCTTGGGCAGGGGAATAAACCGGGCAGCCTTAGAGAAACGGTCTACCACCACAAGGATGACGGTGTTGCCCTGGGATAGAGGAAGTCCCGTAACAAAGTCCAGAGAAAGGTGTGACCATGGCCTTCGAGGAACAGGTAAGGGATGGAGCAGTCCCTGGGGTCGCTGGCGTGTCGACTTTCCCTGGTTGCTACAGGGCAGGCCTCAACATAGACCTGCACGTCCTTCTTGATGGACGGCCACCAAAACCGCCGTCGGAGGAACTCCAGTGTGCGAGCACTGCCAGGATGGCATGTCAAGGGCGACTCATGACCCCACTGCAAGACGCGGGCCCGAACCGAGAGAGGAACGTGACAGGCGACCGGCAGGACCACCGCCTGGATCGGGCTCATGGGCAAGAGCTTCGCACCCTCTTTCTAGTTCCCACTGAAGAGGTGCGACGATCCTAGACCTCGGAATAATCGATGCCAAGGGCTTCTCTTGTACCTCGGGAGAATAGACTCGAGACAGAGCATCCGGCTTGACGTTCTTGGTGCCAGGTCGGTAAGTCAGGAGGAACTGGAATCGATTAAAGAAAAGGGACCATCGTGCTTGCCGAGGGTTCATCCGCTTAGCCTGTTGGAGATATTCCAGGTTCTTGTGGTCTGTGAGAACCTGGAAAGGGTGCTGAGCCCCTCAAGCCAATGGCGCCACTCTTCCAAGGCCAGTTTTACCGCAAGCAACTCTAGATCCCCCCACATGGTAGTTGCTCGGCCTCAGACAGGCGGCGAGACATGAAGGCACAAGGGTGTAATCTCCCATCCGCACCCTCTGTGACAGGACGGCTCCCACCCCCTACCTCTGAGGCGTCCACCTCCACCACGAAAGGTCTCTCTGGGTCAGGGGTCACCAGAATCGGAGCAGAAGTGAAGCGGCGCTTGAGATCCTCGAAGCCCCTGCTGCTTCCGGACCCCAGTGAATCTTGGTCCCTCCTCCTTGGTAAGCGTCGCCAAGGGGGCTACCACCGAGCTGAAATTCTTGATGAACTTCCGATAGAAGTTAGAAAAGCCAATGAACCGTTGAACCTCCTTGACCGTGGCAGGTGGGGCCAATCATGGACCGCCTTGACCTTCTTGGGATCCATCTCTAGGTGCCCGGGAGTGACAATAAACCCCAGAAACTGAGTCTGAGAAACATGAAATTCACACTTCTCAGGCTTAACGTAGAGGTGATTGTCAAGGAGCCTCTGGAGAACCCGGCTAACATGCCCCTCATGCTCCTTCAGTGACCTCGAGAAGATGAGGATATCGTCCAGGTACACGAAGACGAACAGATTAAGCATATCCCGGAGAACATCATTAATCAGGGCTTGGAATACTGCGGGGGCATTGGTGAGCCCGAACGGCATCACCCGATATTCATAGTGTCCCGTGGGCGTGTTGAACGCCCGTCTTCCATTCGTCTCCTGGCCGGATCCGCACGAGATGGTAAGCATTGCGGAGATCCAGCTTAGTAAAAATGGAAGCCCCTTTGAAGCAGCTCAAAAGCAGTGGCCATGAGAGGAAGAGGGTATCGATTCCAACCGTGATCTTGTTGAGTCCCCCGGTAATCAATACAAGGCCTCAGACCCCGTCTTTCTTTTCAACAAAAAGAAGCCCGCCCCAGCCGGGGAAGTAGAGGCATAGATGAGGCCGGGCTGCCAAGGACTCTCTTAATGTAGGTGTCCATAGCTGCGTGCTCGGGGAGGACAAGGAAAAGATCCGACCTCTAGGAGGGCAGCACCCAGGGAGTAGATCAATGGCACAGTCATAAGTGCGATGAGGCGGTAAGGCAGTAGCCCGGGCCTTGCTGAACACTGCCTTGAACCGATGGTAAACACTGGGGACTCGGGAGACGTCAACAGACTCTTGAAACTGGGTACTAGGGGCTGAGGAACTCTGAAGCATGCAGGTGAGTTGGCAAGTGGGACCCCAGCTAAGAATGGTGCCAGTAGGCCAGTCGATCTGGGGATTATGTCTGCATAGCCAAGGGTGACCCAGGATAATAGGATACTCGGGAGAGTCAATGAGATAGAAGGTCTCCTCCTGCTGGTGTTGAGAGATGGTAAGTCGCAGGGACTGAGTCGCCTCAGTAACCTTTCCTGGTTCCAGAGGTCTGCCATCTAAGGCTGTAACTGCCTGGGGTTGAGGAAGTAGTTGGGTAGGGATCTTAAGTTCCTTAGCCAAGGTTACATCCATAAAATCACCTGCGGCACCGGGAATCGATCATAGCCTGGACCCGATGCTGGTGGCCCTCCCAGGACAGAGTGGCTGGAATAAGCTAGGACCGCGTTAGTAGGAGGAGCTCTAATTTTCCCCATCACAACCCCTCCTGTAGCTGGGCGGGGACCGCGTTTCCAAAGCTCGGGGCAAGTGGAGCGGAGTGGCCGGCAACCCCGCAGTAGAGGCACCGACGCTCCTCATGCGACGTTCCCTTTCGTTGGAAGAAAGCCTGGAACGGCTAACTGCATGCTCTCCGGGGAATCCTGGGGCAGTTCAGGAGCCGGGGCAGCTCTGAATGACGGAGTCCAAACAGGAGAAACAGAGCTGCTCAGAGGAACTTGGGACTGAGACACCTGACGGCGAGCCGTTCTCCGCTCTCTTAGACGATTGTCCAGGCGGATGGCCAAGGCTATGAGGGACTCGAGATCTTCAGCTGGTTCACGGGTGGCTAACTCATCTTGAAGGGGCTCAGATAACCCTCCCTGAAAGCAGACCCTCAGCGCTTCATCATTCCATCCGCTCCTTGCTGCTATGGTTCGGAACTCAATGGCAAAATCTGCCGTGCTTCGGGGGCCCTGACGGAGAGACAGTAGGCGCTTGGAAGCCTCCCGCCCACTGACAGGATGATCGAACACCCGCTTGAACTCTTCTACAAATGCAGCGTGGGGAGTCACAACAGGCCTCCTGGGACTGCCACACCGCAGAGGCCCAGGCGAGCGCCTTGTCTGAAAGAAGGGTAATGAGGTAGGCAATCTTGGAACGGTCTGTGGGAAAACTTGAGGGTTGGAGCTCGAAGGTGAGGGAGCATTGGGTGAGGAAACCCTGGCAAGAGCTTGGATCCCCAGAAAAGGGCTTGGGAGGTGGTAGTCGGGGCTCCGCCAACCGAGAAGGCCTGTCGTCACTGGGAGGTGACCGGGGGAAGGGGGAGGACCAAGGAGGCGTTCAAAGAGCTGGTGAAGGGAACTCATCATTTCGGCCAGGAGTTGAGAATGTCTAGCCATCAGCTCCTCTTGTCGGCTGAGAACGGCTTCATGGCGCTGGAAAGAAGCCTCATGTCGAATGATCACCGCCAACAGGTCCTGGGAACTGAGTGTTTCTGGGTCCATGATTGACTTGGTTATTCTGTCACAAGCTGCGTTAGAACTCCGGTCTCAGAAGTGTAGAGCTGGGGGTACTACCCTAAGCCACAGAGGAGATGTTGCTAGGACCCAAATGAAACACCCAAGGCAATACTCCAGGTAAGTAGATTTAATGTTCCAAAACAGGAGGCAAAACAAAACAACTCCACGAGGGAGAAAAACAAACTAAAGATAACTTCAAAAACTTACTAGGACAGACACGGTGAGACAAAGCAGGAGACACACAGTCAGGACGCAATAACCAAGTGAGAAACAAGGGGAAAACACACAGCTAAAATACACAAGGGGAAACAAGGCACAGGTGACATGGATAAGCTAATTAGGACACATGAGGAAGAACTAAGGCAGAGGGGAACACAGCTGACCTCTAGAGGCCAGAGACAAACAGGAGAAGCAGGAAGCTGACAGTGTTAGGTTAAAATCAATCACTTAATGGCTTCATTTCAGAGAGACAAATGTTTTTTTTGCAAAATGCTATATATCTGCCTCACTCTCAGAGAAATAAGTAGCGCTAATAGATTTTACACAGTTAAATGTAACAAATAACTACATTTTTAATAAAGAACTGTACAAATGATACACTTGTGACATCAATATTTAAATATTGTAAAATAATATTTCAATACAGTAATATGAGATCTGTATGTAAAACATTTACATTTTGATATTTTAGTCATTTAGCAGTTGTTTTTTATCCAGGGTCCGGTTTTCCAAAAGCATCTTAAGGCCAAGTTCATCATTAGAACCTTCGTAGGAGCATTGTTAAATCTCTGAGCTGTTTCCCAAAACCATCGTTATTAACGTTGCACTTGAAAACGCTCATATTCTAACACCTGCCTCAGACCACTTGTTTAACAGCCAAGTGCGTCGTTAGATGCTTTTTTGCCCTCCCGTGTGACTTTATACACAGAAGATCTCTGCTAAACATAGAATCACATGGTTTATCCGTCTCTTTTTGACCACCGATAAATTCAGAACAAAGTTGACTACAAATACAAAGTTGCAGATGTCTTTGCAATTGATTCAAACAAGGGAAGTACACAAATGATGCTTCAAATGAAAACCGAGATGACTGCATTAAAATATAAACAGTAGGCTATAGGCCTATTTCAATCATATTGGAATATATTCCATGTTCAATATATTGAGTTCTATTTTGCTACTTGTAGGCTACTGTCTGTAATTTGTCTCAATATATTTCATGATGTGTAGCCTAACATGTGCCCAATGATGTGCCGAATCTGTGATTTAGTGCATTTTTATTGGGTAAGCACTAAAATAAACTACCTCAATATTTGCAGCCGTAAGTAGTAATATCTTTCTAGAAGCTGATCCGTGGTCAGTATTGTGAAATAATTATAATGTTATGGAAAGATTTTAATGGAGAAAACTGATCTGAGAGCAGCGCTCCCTTTCTTCGATCCTATCAGTATCGATACATGCTCCACCGGACGTGATACCTTGTCGTGCTGCTAATCCAGTTTCTACTGGTCTGCCTGCGGATCTGGAACTCTGACCTGTTCACCGGACGTGCGACCTTGTCCCGAACCTGCTGTTTCGACCCTCTCTCTCTCTCTCTCTCCCTCTCCTTCTCTCTCTCTACAACACCTGCTGTCTCGACCTCTGAATGCTCGGCTATGAACAGCCAACTGACATTTACTCCTGAGGTGCTGACGTGTTGCACCCTCTATAACCACAGTGATTATTATTTGACCCTGCTAGTCATCTATGCACATTGGAAAATCTTGAAGAACGATCTGGCCTTAATGGCCATATCCTCTTATAATCTCCCCCGGCACAGCCAGAAGAGGACTGGCCACCCCTCAGAGCCTGGTTCCTCTCTAGGTTTCTTCCTAGGTTCCTGCCTTTCCAGGGAGTTTTTCCTAGCCACAGTGCTTCTACATCTGCATTGCTTGTTGTTTGTGGTTTTAGACTGGGTTTCTATATAAGCACTTTGTGACAACTGCTGATGTAAAAAATGTCTTCTGGGAATACATATGAAGCAGACCAGGCCAGGGTTTGGGGTTTAAGAAGTCAATGAGAGGTAAAAATGACTTCCTTAGTTGTTAATTTTGAAAATGTTCTGTCTTAAGTAGTTTAACAAACTGACACATTTTCATGTTAGTCAAAAACAACTTTATATCGAAGGAGTGCCTTTGATTTGACATCCAGCACATGTGCAGTTCGGCACAAGACGACCATTAGACCCAATGACGTATTTCTGTGCATGAGCTTCAAATCAAATCAAATTGTATTTCTAACATGCGCCGAATACAACAGTGGTACACTTTACCGTGAAATGTTTACTTACGAGCCCTTTCCCAACAATGCAGAGTTAAAAAGTAACAAAAATTAGCTAAATAAAAAAAGGAAATATTAACATAATAAAATAACAATAATGAGGCTATAAGTAGTACTGAGTCAATGTGCAGGGGTACCAGGAAGTTGAGGTAGTAATGAGCCTATAAGGAGTACCAGTACTGAGTCAATGTGCAGGGGTACCAGATAGTTGAGGTAATAACTAGACTATATACAAGGAGTACCAGTACTGAGTCAATGTGCAGGGGTACCAGGTAGTTGAGGTATTAACTAGACTATATACAAAGAGTACCAGTACTGAGTCAATGTCCAGGGTACCAGGTAGTTGAGGTAATAACTAGACTATATACAAGGAGTACCAGTACTGAGTCAATGTGCAGGGGTACCAGGTAGTTGAGGTAATAACTAGACTATATACAAGGAGTACCAGTACTGAGTCAATGTGCAGGGGTACAAGGTAGTTGAGGTAATAACTAGACTATATACAAGGAGTACCAGTACTGAGTCAATGTGCAGGGGGTACAAGGTACTTGAGGTAATAACTAGACTATATACAAGGAGTACCAGTACTGAGTCAATGTGCAGGGTACCAGGTCGTTGAGGTAATAACTAGACTATATACAAGGAGTACCAGTACTGAGTCAATGTGCAGGGGTACCAGGTAGTTGAGGTAATAACTAGACTATATACAAGGAGTACCAGTACTGAGTCAATGTGCAGGGGTACCAGGTAGTTGAGGTAATAACTAGACTATATACAAGGAGTACCAGTACTGAGTCAATGTGCAGGGTACCAGGTAGTTGAGGTAATAACTAGACTATATACAAGGAGTACCAGTACTGAGTCAATGTGCAGGGGTACCAGGAAGTTGAGGTAATAACTAGACTATATACAAGGAGTACCAGTACTGAGTCAATGTGCAGGGTACCAGGTAGTTGACGTAATAACTAGACTATATACAAGGAGTACCAGTACTGAGTCAATGTGCAGGGTACCAGGTAGTTGAGGTAATAACTAGACTATATACAAGGAGTACCAGTACTGAGTCAATGTGCAGGGGTACCAGGTAGTTGAGGTAATAACTAGACTATATACAAAGAGTACCAGTACTGAGTCAATGTCCAGGGGTACCAGGTAGTTGAGGTAATAACTAGACTATATACAAGGAGTACCAGTACTGAGTCAATGTGCAGGGGTACCAGGTAGTTGAGGTAATAACTAGACTATATACAAGGAGTACCAGTACTGAGTCAATGTGCAGGGGTACAAGGTAGTTGAGGTAATAACTAGACTATATACAAGGAGTACCAGTACTGAGTCAATGTGCAGGGGTACAAGGTACTTGAGGTAATAACTAGACTATATACAAGGAGTACCAGTACTGAGTCAATGTGCAGGGGTACCAGGTCGTTGAGGTAATAACTAGACTATATACAAGGAGTACCAGTACTGAGTCAATGTGCAGGGGTACCAGGTAGTTGAGGTAATAACTAGACTATATACAAGGAGTACCAGTACTGAGTCAATGTGCAGGGGTACCAGGTAGTTGAGGTAATAACTAGACTATATACAAGGAGTACCAGTACTGAGTCAATGTGCAGGGTACCAGGTAGTTGAGGTAATAACTAGACTATATACAAGGAGTACCAGTACTGAGTCAATGTGCAGGGGTACCAGGAAGTTGAGGTAATAACTAGACTATATACAAGGAGTACCAGTACTGAGTCAATGTGCAGGGTACCAGGTAGTTGAGGTAATATGTACATATAGGTAGGGGTAAAAGTGACTAGGCAATCAGGATAGAGATTACATCTCCTCATCCAGGGAGTGCACACACACACACACACACACACACACACACACACACACACACACACACACACTCACACACACACACACACAGGAGGAATGTTGTGTTAGTTTAATATTGTTTCAGGACTATGAAAATTGAAAAAAGTATTAGTCTATGGATTATGAAAACAACAAAAATAAATGGTAAAATGGGAGAGGAGAAATGACTAGAGACAGTGTTGTTTAACTCACTGACCATGACCCATGAGTTCTTCTTACCTTTGTTCAGTAGAAAAGTCTCCCTCTCTAAAGGTCATAGGTAGAAGCATTGACTGGTCACTCTTCATGGACACACAGCTGGGTACAGGGGAGGCTGGTCTCTCCTGCTTCATTGGGCTTCAACACAACAGAGACAAACATTACATCTCTCATCTACTCTGAGCTCAGATGGGGAAACAAGAGTTTCATTCCAAAACGCTCTATATTCATTTTCAGAAATGTTCGTAAATTAGCTTTATTGTTTGAAGAAATTATGAAAGAGATTGGTGTGTTTTTTTCAGTAGCTAATCATGTGATTGTTCAATGACAGACATGTATTTGTTTCAAATCTATCACTTGATGGTTTCATTTCAGAGAGACAAATAATCATGTTTTTTTGCAAAATGCTACATATCTGCCTCACTCTCAGAGAAATAAGTAGTACTGCTAGGTTTTACACAGTAATAATATATATATCTGCCTCACTCTCAGAGAAATAAGTAGTACTACTAGGTTTTAAACAGTCAAATGTGGCCGACCGGCTCGATTCGGTCTTATGTAGCAACATTTGAAATTGTGTTTTCTTACATTGGATAAAAGTAGAGACTCAGCTAGAAAAAGGTATATCATACACTACAGTTGAGGAACAATGGGAAAGTCATTCTGCTTTGAAAGATGATAAACTTGTAACCTCAATTTTGAGAAAATGGTCTTTGAATGTTTTGGTTCACCTACTGGAGAGCTCTTCTTTATCTACAGTGGTATTACTTTGGCAGATAATGTCACCCATCTAAATAAATAGTATATATATATATATAGTTAACTAAATGTATGATGTTTTTGGTTTATGTCAGTTTCATTGTTTGTTATGCTATAAATGGTTATTTTATGGTTGTAAGTGGTAAAATGAACTAGAAAATGTCATATTTTGCAATTCTGAGTAATTACTACTTTAGTAAGGATACACTTTATTCAGTACTACTGCAGTTGCTAAATAATTCCAATAGATGGCAGCATAAGACCATGAATGACATTTCAGAAGGTTAGTTTAGTTTCCTCCCTGGATACACCACCACTCCCCCTCACAGGAAAACTCCTGCACACGCTTTTTACTGTCCCTTTCCACACTGCTAACGCAAGAGGAACGACTGAAAAAGCATTTAACAGATTACTGTGAAATAATATAATGATGATTCATGTTTATTATTACCTGTTTTTATGCTCATGTTTTGAAATTATACTTCATTACTATAACGATTATCAATAAGCCTGAACATTAATTTAGTCACCTCTGGTCGAGAAAACGTATTTTCCTGGTACAGTCATTGTCAGATTCATCAACCAGCAGCGAGCACTCTGCCTTCTAGCACATGCGAGGGGCATGTTGAGGTACATTTGCTAACCGCGAGGGTTGCATGATGTAATTTATTGGCGGGCTGGAAGACGCACTCTTGTCTTATTTATTCCGAGGTTGTTTAATCGTAATATTAGATATTTAAAAAATGCATGTATACTAGGGTTGAGGTTGGAGCATGTGACTAGTGATTATTTACCCGGGGTTCAACACCTGCTATAGTCACTATTTAATTGCTCTTCCAAAAGCATCACAGGCCTAATACTGAGATATATAGCTAACTAAAGTAATGAGTGACCATTTCAGAAAATCATGGGACATATAGTATTTGGTTGCATGCTATTTTATGTCAATCATATTGCTGCTTGTAGCCTATAACTGATGCTTCGTGGTCTTTTGCCACCATCTATTGGAAATATTTAGCTATTAAAAGTTATTAATTCACGTACAGACATTGGTGAGGCAGCTCAGAAATAAAGTGTATTAGATCAGTCTCAAACCTGCCCCACGCCAATTGCTGGATCTTCACACAGAGGTTACTAGGTCACCCAATTCAAACCACATTTGAAAAATAAAACAAATGTGTCTTATTTATCAAGTGTTCTGTCTTGCAATTATACATATAATAAAATAACAACAAAATAATTAAAACACTATTTAATACTATAATTGTATTTACTAAGATAATATTATTACTAAAATAGTTTCTAAAAGTGTTCTAGGCTACCCTACCCTAGAATTAGGGGTTACGGCTAAAATAGGTTATAAGTAGGGTAAGAGTTTCTGTATAGCACTTTGTGACATCTGCTGGTGTAAAAAGGGCTTTATAAATACATGTGATTGATTGTTAGGTTTAGGGTTTTATGGCAAAAAACAGTATGGGTTTATAGCTCTTCCTCTTTATGCGCCTCCTTTGGCCATCTGTGGGTACTACATAACTCATTCATTAAATTTTTTACATTTACATTTTACATATTTAGCAGACGCTCTTATCCAGAGCGACTTACAGTTAGTGAGTGCATACATTTTCATACTGGCCCCCGTGGGAAAACGAACCCACAACCCTGGCGTTGCAAGCACCATGCTGTACCAACTGAGCTATATGACACTTGTTAGGCTCATAATCTGAGGTAGCAACTGCGTCTGATCTACAAATCCATTAGCTAGACCACCCAATTAGACAACAATCACCCCATTATACCCATTTGGTTTGCAACTCAGTGAACCTGCGCAGCATTCGCTCAATTTGATGGCTACGAAGGAAGACTTTGATGCATATCAAATTACCCAGCAGCCATTTAGAAACAACAAGTCATCAGAAAAATTGTTATTTCTTAATTAAAAAATGTATTCTGGCTGTTTAAATCTGCCACATCTTGAAAAAGAGGACAGGGACATGCGTTTTGTTTAGATTGTACACTTTTTTTCTTAAACCAAATATGTTTAACCATGACCAGAAAATGTTTAACGTTTGATGGCTTTGCGCCAGACAACACCTCTTAGACTGTGGCTCACCACAACATGTACTCAGGTTAACATTGAGCGCGCTCACCAAGTATCCGTAACCTTGTTAATAATAAGTTACCTGAGGTAAACCTACAGGGTTATCGCTCACCAAGTAACCGTAACCTTGTTAACAATAAGTTACCTGAGGTAAACCTACAGGGTTATCGCTCACCAAGTAACCGTAACCTTGTTAATAACAAGTTACCTTTGGTAAACCTACAGGGTTTGTGCTCACCAAGTAACTGTAACCTTGTAAATAATAAGTTACCTGAGGTAAACCTACAGTACAACTAATAGGAGCTGGCAGGGTGAAAAATGCCAAACATAAGGCCTGTTTTTTCGCGATTACTTCATAACCAAGGATAGAAGGTAATATTATGAAACTGGGCTCCATGGCGGATGCAATTAACTAATTTTATCAGAAATAAACGTTGTAAAAATGTAACTTGAGGCGCCCCGAAAATAATATTCAAAAAAGTTCAGTCCTTGGACACAGAGTGGTTAAACACTAAAGTTACCGTCCATCTAGTGAAGAGAGGAGAACCGGACAGAGGGATGGTAGGAAGCCAGCATCCGTCAACGAGAGAGGGAGAAGCCCTCCACGGTACTTAACAGGTGGAAGAAACAACCCGGGAGCTCCATCGGTCCACAAGAAAAGCAGGCAGCCGGTGATGATGTAGTGGTAGCTAGGATAACTAGGATGCTGCTGGTAGAGTAGCTAGCTTAGCTAGCTATACCGACTAGCTTGGCTAGCTAGCAGGTCGTTCATCTGTCCCTCGAGGGATGATGACGAATCCGGTGAACCACACAATTAACCAAGAATAGCGACTGAAAAAGGATCTGGCTACACTCATACTGTCACTGACCATTACGCAAAAGCAAATTGAACAATAAACTTCGCCGTCTCAACACTGTAACGAACTCTGTCGTTGTTCCCCAACATCACCTCAGTCCACTCAGCGCGTAACTGGACAATATGCTTGGCGCCAAACCGTACGTGGACGCGGACAGTTCTGGGCGTGGACGCGGACAGTTCCAGAACGCGGACATGAGCAGAGCAACACAATACATTTACATTTTAATCACTTAGCAGACGCTCTTATCCAGAGCGACTTACAGTTAGTGAGTGCATACATAACCCAGTCTTTACACTGGCTTACATTAGTCATATTCATTTTTATATGTAAAACAAACATTCAAAGTTTTTTTTATAACAATATTTTGAGATCTGGGCCCATATCCACAAAGTGTCTCAGAGTAGAACATTGGTCGTATAAGTGTTGAGAATAAAGACATTTTACACTTATGGGTATAAATTAAAGCTATGCATGAAGCCTCTAGTCCCACCTAGTCGGTAGATATTTAGGACACCTCATGAGCTGTCCTAACCAGTTAAGAGGTACCAGCAGGTGTCTTGATAATACTATAGAATAATGCAGTGAGTCAGTGGTTCCTGCGCCACATGTAATTGCTTTGGAGTAGTTAAAAATAATATTTTTATATTTCTATATGATCAATCCATAAATAATATAGACCTACATGCAACCGTATGTCTTGTGCTTTTGGCAATTATTTCTGTATAATAATTATGTATAAGTGATACCATTAATGTCTGCATAGCATGTTGTCTTCATTTTGGCATATTAACTCATGCTTATTTCTGAAGATTAACTCAGGTTTTCACCCAGCGGCTAAGGAGTTGGAGCTGTGGCAGGAGTTGGACCTATGGCAAAAAGGTGGCTGGTTCGAATCCTGGGCCGGGCGCTGGAAAAACAGGCGGGCTTGATCTGACCACTGGAAGGCTGCTGGGTTCACATCCTCAAAACAATCACTTTTCGTTGATCAGAACTCTAGAGATTCTTCTTCACTGAACCCAAAAATATATCTAACTTTATTATTTAATTACCTACATCATGTTATTTCAAGTTATCACTTTGGAGCGCAACATCACGTTGTTAAAAATTGTAAAATTGGCCATGGCTATAAATTGGGCAATTGAAGGCATCTAGGGCGAAATATGTGTTCAATGAAAATGAACATTGTATGCAAAGTTGTAGGCAACATTATTGACAAGGGACCCTGATGCCTACGATGCCAAAGCTATTTAGAGTTGTTAAACGGGTGTGAAGAGTGTGTTGGTATAACGGTAATATTGTCAAAATTCCGCTTGTAACAACCATCAGAATTGGTTAAAGAAATATGCATTCCATTATATTAGGCAATAATGAAGAGTAGGCAAAGTGTTCGTGTCGTGAAAATTTGATCAAATGTCTTCCATTGCAACGAGTCCAGTCAGGGTGCTGCAGAACCCCTGCAGTACCTCCACTGACCCCGGATTGAGAACTCCTGATTTAGCAGATGCTCTTATCCAGAGTGATTTACAGTAAGTGCATTCATTTTAAGATAGCTATTTATTTTGTAAATAAAATTAATACATTCTTAATAAAATTGTAATCTCACCTCTTAGCTTTGGTGTCATGTTCCCCAGAGAGACGCATTTTAGAGGCAGGGCCCCCCTCCTCTCTCTCCCCAGAGAGACTCATTTTAGAGGCAGGGCCCCCCTCCTCTCTCTCCCCAGAGAGACTCATTTTAGAGGCAGGGCCCCCCTCCTCTCTCTCCCCAGAGAGACTCATTTTAGAGGCAGGGACCCCCTCCTCTCTCTCCCCAGAGAGACTCATTTTAGACCACTGACCCCTAAACAGAGATGCAGCATGTTGGTTGTGGTGAACACAGTGACAACTCATTCTAGAATGTCAATTGTTCTCTTTTACTCATGATCTCTTAGAAATAAAACATTTACTAACAGACATATCCAAACAGTCGGGTGATTTAATTTAATCACATGAACATTGTTATGTTCCTCAACAAGAAATAAAACATTGTCTCTCAAACAGAAGAAGGAACTAACAAAGAGTCACTAACAACAACCAAAACGAAACAGGTGGTTTTAGGAGGGGTTCTGAAAGACACTCATGGGGGTGTCCACTAGTGGTGGGAAACAGAGGCTTTCTGAACGCTTTGGGGCTTTCACCAAATTGTGCCGAAAATGCCATTGATAGATTTGAGTGCTAATAAATAACATTTAGTTAGAATGTGGGGTTCACTTTTTGCCTCCAGGTTCACTATGTTTTGAAAAACGATGCATATGTGACTTTCAACGTGGCACCGTCATAGGATGCCACCTTTCCAACAAGTCAGTTCGTCAAATTCCTGCCCTGCTAGAGCTGCATGTTTGTTGCTTTATGTAATGGCATATATTTTAATGCTTTATGTAATGTATTTTATCTATTGAAATATTTATAGTTTAAAATTTAGTTTCATGGTCATTTATTATGTTTTCCAGAATCTCCAACCAAACTCTGAGATCAGTCTCTCCAGTACCAAGTCATCTGTGCATGAAGAGTGACATCTCTATGGATCATCCTATACATTTTAGTGATAAATCAGGGACCTTTGACCCCAGGTAAGTTACTGGTCAGAATTGATGATATTACTATTGAAGAGGAGAATCTTCTAGATCTGAAACCAGATGTATTTTGTGTATCTGAGCATATCATTTGTTGTTTATGTTACATATTTTAATACACTGAGTGTACAACATTTTCCACAACATTTCCAACGGAGACCATCAGGTTGGTAAGTCATCATACTGTAGCTCAAACCTACTGTGATGACGACCTAACTTTATAATAGTTCGTAACCTACCTAGCAGAATCTGCCCGTCTTTCTTTCAAAATCAACACATTTATCTGTCTTCTAATGCAGTGGTGTAAAATACTTAAGTAAAAATACTTTAAAGTACTGCTTAGGTCGTTTTTTGGGGTATCTGTAATTGACTATTTATATTTTTAACAACTTTTACTTTTACTTCACTACATTCATAAAGAAAATTATGTACTTTTTACTCCATACATTTCCCCTGACACCCAAAAGTACTCCTTACATTCAGAAAATGGTCAAATTCACACTTATCAAGAGAACATAGCTGGTCATCCCTGGTCACAAATGCTTTTTTTAAATGATGTCTGAGTGTTGGAAAGTGACCCTGGCTATCCGTAAATGAAAATAACAAGAAAATTGTGCCGTCTGGTTTGCTTCATATAAGTAATTTTAATTGTAATTATTCCTACTTTACTTTAGCAATTACATTTACTTTTGATACTTAAGTATATATAAAATCAAATACTTTTAGACTTTTACTCAAGTAGTATTTTACTGGGTGACTTTCACTTTTACTTGAGTCATTTTCTATTAAGGTATCTTTACTTTTTCCACCACTGTTCTAATGTTCCATATGCGCCACAGTTTGAACAGACATTTTGTAACTGCGTAGGCTACAAAGTCACTTTCAATTTCAAATAAGGAAATAAAGTTATAACGGTGACTGGGTAAATTAGTTTTCCATTGGCCGGCTCCCCGGGTGAGCAGATTTTGCACTTTTTAGAGCATTCCATTGGTCATTAAACTAAATGTCCACCAGGTTTAGCTGTGCTTTTTTCCCTCCAAAATGTGATTTACTGTAGGCCTATAATAATTGTAAACGGGCCTACAAATCCAAAAGGTTTAAATTTGAGAATGTTCATTTGTATGCCTCAAATATTAAACTGTCTTAAAATATCTGATGATTAGTTGAATCAGGTGTAAATGCTGGGCAAGAACAAAAGGATTGAGAGACCCTGAGATAAACATAAAACCCTATCATTTAAAAGCTCCTCCACCATCTTTACCAGACGTTTGACTGATAACATGTGATAACACTTTGAAAACTGCTGTCTGTCAGCAACTAAACTCAAGCAGCAGTTCTACTAACTAGTAATATCTCATTCCAGTTATTCATTCTCTTACTCTGTCCTTTAGAATAGATTATTATTCAGAAATACTTAGAAATACTCACTTTATTTTTTTGTTCTCTCCATATAGTGTTTTCTGCTCTGTCGTCTTAAAATGGATCCTGTTCAAAAGAACAACTTTACTTCCTTTTTCAGCTCAACTCGTCTCCCCCATCCTGATAATCAAGTGTTTTATTGGTATCTTCCACTAGATGGCAGTAAACACCTGCTGTAACTAGACTACGACTATGTGTTCGGTTTCATACATGCAGTTTCCCAGAGGAGGAGTGCTGATCTAGGATCAGGTCCCCCCTGTCCATTTAATCTGTTTCATTATGATCTAAAAGGCTAAACTGATCCCAGATCAGTACTCCTACTCTTTATGAATACTGTCACAGGTGACTCCTCAAGATGAGGCTCATGATATAAAAGTTATATTGTTTAAGAATCAATTAACATCATTAATTGAACTGCTTTGCCATGAACAGATCTGTGATGTCTTAACTTAAAGGTGCTATATAGACTTTATGGTTATTTAAATGGGGTTGAATATTCATCCCATCAGATTGTGTAAAGGATTTTATGAGTTCAGAAAAATACTGACTTGGAAGCATCTCTCTGACCTCACCCTGCTGAAACACACCCAAGTAAAGACCACATAGCTACAGTTATATGCTTTTCTGTTTTTACCCACTTTTACAGCCAATGTGTGCACTGGCATCCATATGAATCAGTGGAAAATACAGACTAGTTAGCCATCTCCCAATAGATGGACCCCACGCAGAACTTTCAGCAATGCAGCATCTTCAGTAAGCGAGTATTCCAGACACTCTCTTCTTATGAACCAGTTGCTATTAAATGAAGGTTTTTTGGACAGAAACCTGCGGCTACGGTAGGATTCTAGGCTAATCTGGGCTGGCACCTCTGTTCCAAGATAGTCAGGAACAGTCGGAGGTGGAGGGGGCTGTGGAGCCATTATCCTGGCGGTGCTTGTGGAAGGGTGGGTAGGCTCTGCACACGGAGCTAACTGGAGCTCGGCAGCATCATCACTGTTGGGCTTGCCGGCGGCCTCGCTGGTTTGAAGATGCTGCTGCTGCTCATCACTCTCCTTTGGCTTTGTTTGGCTACTTTTTGTACCATTGTCTGAAGAAGCCTATTGTGGTGAAACGTCAGGAGTACGTATTTTTTTGTGAAACTTTTAAATGAGCCACATGGATGCTAACTGGGGACAGCTAAAACTAGACAAATACACCTTTTTATTTTGGTATTTTGGGGACTAAATAAATGTATACCAACAGTGGACAATTCCCAGCAAAAGCATGGAGCTCCAACTCTCTAGTGGAGAATAGAGGGAGTATTCCCCTTGGAGAATCCAGAGTGGCTCACTGAAGAAAAACATATTGGAGAATAACAACAATCTCAATCTGAAGCTTTAAAAATGCATTTCTTCCTCCTGCCCCACCTATTGTCCCTTTATGAATATTAGTTGGTATCTAATTGAAGAACATACTGCTTTATAGATCCCAGCCTGACAAACAATTGTTTGGGCCTTACTTTGAGCACTTTGCACTGTGCCTCCATTGAGTCTCCATGTGTCAAGCAGTACAGAGAAAACGCCCTCTAGATGACAGCAGAGGCCTGCTCTTGGATCTACCCTGTCTAACCACCAGTTTAGTGACCTTCTTCCATCAATATGTCCATACTACTTCACAACCGATTTGAGGTCTTTACCAGCAATGTCCCATTGGGCTCAACCAAGCCGAGAGTGAGGTTCTAGAAAGAGGACTGACTTTCATACCAACTCCTAAACAGGTGGACTGCGGGAAGCGCCGGAGGGATCTACACTTCCATCATAGAAGATTGAAGTTATTAGATCATTTTGATTATGAAACAGATTTTCCTCATATACTATTTCCAAACCCCTCACATTGGGAACCTCAGTTGGAGTCAGTGTCAGAAACTATACAGACTGTTATACGTAGGGATGTGGCTTCCTTTTTCACAATTCAGAACCCGACCTGTATATCAGCTTACCTTACACATTTTTCAAAAAATCAAGCTCTAGAAACATTGAACATCAGAATATAGTGATTAAACCAGCAGATAAGGGGGCTCAGATTGTTGTAATGGATAAAGTGAATATCTTCTTGAAGCCAATAGCCAATAAGATAATGGTAAACACTATGTTCCATTGTCCCCTCAACACAACCGGAAAACACAAAGATTAATCCAGGAGATAGTGAGTAAACTATATGAGGATAAGTACATTACAGATAAACAGATGGTCTATCTTTTTGGGGCAGATTCTCCAAGGCCTAGGCAGTTTTACTTACTGCCTAAAATACATATCTCCTGAGACGTTGGCGGTTCCCTACGGATGACCAATAGTAAGTGATTGTGTCTCAGAATCTTCCTGTATTGCTGATTATATTGACTTTTATATCAACCCTCTATCCCAGAAACACCCCAGGTATGTTAAGGATAGTTATGAATGCAGGGTTTAATACTATTGTATTACTCTTTATATTAACTTAGCTACTGACTTGTTCTATTGTTGTTGTCAAGAGGTTAACCTGCTAGTCAGCATTTCATTGCACTGTTAACTCCATGTATATGACAAATAAACCAACTTGAACTTAGAAGGGAAGGGGAGGGCAGCCAGAAAGGGAGGGAAAAGATGGCCAGCTAAATTACAGTGTGTCCTCAAATGTTATGTCATCTAAACATCTCACATTAGCTGGAAGAACTGACAAATGAAATGAATCATAGAGGTCTTATAACTTATTCCATTCTACAGGTCCATTGTTTTGTCTCATGTCTCTGTATATTCATATACTGTACATAAGCAAGTGGCTAGGTTATTTTCTTTTTTAACTGTGATGTAACTGAATATCCACTAGGTGGCGCCAGTGGTACTCTCTTGATTAGAGCCTTGCTTTAGCCTTCATTTCATGGTTCTGAGACACTTCGAGACATTTCACATAAATTTGAAATTTGTTTGGTGAAAACAGTAGGATAAATACATATGTAGGTAGAGATATATATATAATATTATACTGACATTCTAGATACACAAACACACAGACACTCACACATAATCAAGTGACTAGTATTTATTTTCTATAACTGTGATGTAACTGTATATCCACTAGGTGGAGACAGTGGTCCACTCTTGAGTAGAGAGACTTGGTTTGGCATGCAATTTCATGGGTTCTGAGACACCTTGCGACATGTCACATAAAATTGACATTTGTTTGGTATAAACAGTAGGACATATACATATGTAGGTAGAGTCCATTCTCGTTTTAAAAAATGAATAACACATAATCTCATTCATTATATACTATATCATTTATACAATACATTATTAAAAACATTCATTTATAATATACAACATAAAATTATATATATATATATATATATATATATGCATAGTTAGATATAAAAGCCTTCATCATATTGAAAATTCAACTCACCTTCAAAATGCTCCATGAGGAATACATGATTCAAGGAGTCTCTTTAAGATGTATGTCTTCAGGCCTTCTGGTCCTCTGGGTCTTTTTTATTGGTTGACTGAGACATCCCACGGACGCTCTTTTATGGGGTCAAATGGATCTGTTTAGGTCAGCAGTAAATGGGGACATCTTAAAGAATACAATTACCTTTTTATTTTTTATTGACTGAGACAGACATCCACTGGACATTCCATCCTCGGACGCCTCCCAGACATCCCCGGATGCCCCCCCTGAGAACTCTTTGTAATGGGTTAAAGGTTAAACAGGTTTAAAAAAGTTGTTTCAAAGACACTTGGGGGACCCCATGTATACATTCAGTTCCCTTGTGTGTAAGGGACCCCTAGATGAGCAAACTGTTGGCCATTAAAATATGGATAGCTGAGAACTCTTTCTAAAAGGTTAAAGGTAAAACCGGTTTAAAACACAGTTGTTTCAAAGACACACCACACACGCTCACACACACACACAACCCAAAGAACCAATGGCTCTTGTGTAGAGAGAGAGCGAGAGAGAGAGAGAGAGAGAGAGAGAGAGAGAGAGAGAGAGAGAGAGAGAGAGAGAGAGAGAGAGAGAGATGGAGAGAGAAAGAGAGAGAGAGATGTAATTCATTGAAGGTAAATATAATTTTCTTTCAAACCTTTTATTTTCTTCTAAAATGTTACTACAGAAATGGAAGCATTTATATACAAGTTATTAAAGTTCACTAAACAATATTGAATATTAAACTATGACACTAATGTTTACTACTAAACCTATATATGGATCATAAACTGTATTATTACACAATACTACACCGTACTAAACAATACATGTTTAAATGTATAATTATTATAATAATGTTTTTCTTTAAAAAAAAAGCAGAATCAGCATTTTTCTCCTTTTCAGGGGCCTTTTGTAACCCGACACCCACATCAGTCTCCAAATCCCCGTCTTCAAGCTGTGAGGGACTCAGACGTTGCCTCTTCCACCAGGCTCTCCATGGCCTTCAAGGTTTTGCATGTTTTCTTTTCCATGATAGATCAACCTTCTTGCCAATAAGGCCAAGTTTTGTCTTGAGGACAGAAGGGACCATCTTCTTAAATGTTCACGAAGGTGGAAAAACTGTTGCACTTGTTTCATCATATCAAGCACCTTAAACCAATCTCGCCACTTGAAGCTAAAGACAGGCACAAAATAGTTGACCTCTGTGCAAGCGTTTGAAAATACATACGAACTAACAGATTGGGTGGCATTTGCGCTATTGAATTTAGAACAACCAAAAATTGTCACTTTGGAGTCTGGACTCTACGCTACTGAAGAGATTCGTATGACTTTCAAATCATCTGGCCCACAGACTTCCTCTTCCAGTGCGTACCCAGGCAGGGATGTTCCATTCAGGGCCTTTTAGATCTGACATAGAGCAAGTCTTATCTTAAGCCATTCCCTCATGCGAGAAAAACTCCCGGTTTTTGGCTGAAAAAGGTTGTTGAGACAGCTGTGTGTGAAAATCTTCATTGTTGAATCGTCCGGTTGGAAAATATAACCCAAAGGGCCTCCACTCATATCAATCCCACCATTAAAACAATCAGGTGCATCACAAAGAATGGCATCGATGGTTTTGTCCTTGTGGCCCAGACATGAAGGACACAACACACCTAGAATTGGTCTAGGAGACGTGTTTTCTGGAGTTTTCTGTGGTTGATCTCTCTTGAGGTTTCTTGTCACTCGTAGTGTTCACAGGACAAGTCTAACACTTACTTATACTCAGGCAGACCTACCCGGAAATTACTTTTTCATTCTACAAGGGTCACAAGCTCACTACACAGCAGCTCCATAAGTTCACTACAAAAATTCCCAACTGTTTCAAATTTTCAAACAGTTCAAACTTTAAGTTCAACTAGGTCAGTACACAACACATCAATCACCAGGCCATTACTTTTTATTTCAAACATGTTGTAGAGCAGGGGGTGTCAAACTCATTTTAGCTCAGGGGCCACATGGAGGAAAATCTATTCCCAAGTGGGCCGGACCGGTAAAATCATGGTATATATAACTTAAAAACAACAACTTCAGATTGTTTTCTTTGTTTTAATATTATCAACATAAAACATAAAGGTGGAGCCTGAGGACAGTGTGTCCAAAATAGTACAAGCACAACATCACTATTAATCATAAAACACCTCAAGTTTATTTGAAAATTCTAAAGAAAAAAGAACACACAAATACACAATGCCTCAGTGATTCACAGAACTGTTTCACAGATCACAGAACTATATCAGGGTGTCATTTCTCAGGCAGAAATGTAGATACAAATAATGAAATCCTGTTCCCCAAACAAGTGCAAGAACCACAGAGTCAAGAATAGGTTAAATATACAAATAAAATAAAATCAATTAAAAACAATAGCACATCAACATAAAAACATATAAACATAAAGCTAGAGCCTGAGGACAGTGTGTCCAAAAGCACAACATCACTATTAATCATAAAACACCTCAAGCTATTTGAAATTCTGAGGACAAACAACACACAAACACACAATGCCTCAGTGATTCACAGAAGTATATCACAGATCACAGAACTATATCAGGGTGTCTCATGCAGCACTTTAAGTGGGGTTGCATAGTTTATTTGACTCCTTATACCTGGTATCTTTTAGCTTTCACCAGCGCATCAATATCAGGCGTCACATCCTGAGTGGCAGCCAACTTCAGGATGTGATTCAAGTGCTTGTGCGTGAGCCTTGAGCGCAGCTTTGTTTTATTTATGCTCATTACAGAGAACTTGCTCACAAAGATATGTGGTTCCAAACATGCACAACAGTTTTGCAGCTAGGGGCTGTCAAGTTGGGGTAACCTGGCAAGAGATTCTGATAAAATGTGTCCAAGCCAGCTGCGGCAAATTTGCCCTTCAAATCCGAGTCACACTGCAAGTATATTATTTCAAGTTGGATGCTGACGGGCAGATCAGAGGGATTCACGGTTAATGGCGAACAAAAAACGTTGAAGTCTTTCTCCAGTTCACCAAAAAATTTGAAAGCGTTGCTCAAACTCCCTTAACAGTCCCGTTATTTTATATTTGAACCGCTTCATGTCTGCCACATGTTGGGTCGCGCACACATTTTTCAGACAGGGGAAGTGAGCTGCATCACCACCGCGAGTTGCGTCTCCCACAATGACAGCTTCAACTTGAAAGAACGTATGCTGTCATAATAATGCGTGGCAACTTTGTTGCGCCCTTGCAGCTGTTTGTTCAAGTTATTCAGGTGCTCTGTAACATCCACCATAAATGCAAGGTCCTGCATCCATTCTGCGGAATGAAATTCTAACACTGGTTTGCCCTTTTCTTCCATGAACTGTTCAATTTCTTCTCGTAAATCAAAGAAACGCCTCAGCACAGCACCTCGCTTAACCATCTTACCTCAGTGTGGTATGGCAGGCCATAGATGTGGTCTTTCTCTCTGAGAAGGCTGTCAAACTGACGTTGATTCAGGCTTCTGGATCGGATGAAATTAACAGTTTGGATAATATAATAATAATAATATAATATAATAATATAATAATAATATAATAAAAATAATAACCACCTTCATGACGTTATCCATCTTTAATGACTTGCAACACAAAGCCTCCTGGTGCAAAATACAGTGACAAGTCCAAAAATCACATCCTCCATTTGCAGATTGCACTTTCTCTCTGAACTTCGTCCACAACGCCTGCTTTTTCCCGATCATTGAGGGCGCACCATCTGTAGCCAGGCTGACAGCGCGGGACCAGTCCACTCCGACCCTGTCCAGCGCGCTGACGAGTGCAGTGAAAATATCAGCTGCTGTCGTTGTATCTGTCGCCGGCACCAACTCCACGAACTCCTCGGTGACGGTCAATGTGTCATCAACTCTGCGGATGAAAATGGCCAGTTGTGCAACATCTGTAATGTCCGTGCTTTCATCAATTGCAACCGAAAACGCAATAAATTGCTTTACTTTTTGCTTCAACTGGCTGTCCAAATCCACTGAAAGATCGGAAATCCTGTCTGCAACTGTGTTTCTTGTCAGGCTGATATTTGCAAAAGCCTGGTGCTTTTCAGGGCACACAATCTCCGCTGCCTTCATCATGCATGTTTTTACAAATTTACCCTCACTAAATGGTTTTGAAGCCACTGCGATTTCATAAGCAATGAGGTAGCTAGCTTTCACTGCAGCGTCACTGATGTCTCGGCTGTGAGTAAACACAGACTGCTGTTTCTTCAGACCCGCCAACAGTTCATTCACCTTCTCTCTTCTCCGCTGTCCTTGAAAGTTGTCATATTTGTCGGCATGAAGACTCACATAGTGGCGACGAAGGTTATATTCTTTTAGCACTGCAACATGCTGTGAACACACCAAACATACAGCTTTCCCATTCAATTCCGTGAATAAATAGAAGGATGACAATTTTTCTTGGAACACTCTGCACTCTGCGTCCACTTTTCTCTTGTTGTTAAAAGTAGAAGCCGTAATAAATATCGCGGGCAAAACAAAGTAGCTCATCCAGACTGGCTGCACTTGCTTGACCTATTTGCTCTGCCCCGGTTTAAACAGTTTGCTTGCTTAACACAATTGCTATTGCGCCATCCAGTGGACACAATTGGAACAGCAGTTTCTTTTATTGAAAAATTGCAGCTCATTTTTATACTTTACAAAATCATCTCGCGGGCCGGATTAAACGCGTTTGCGGGCCTGATCCGGCCCGCGGGCCGGACGTTTGACACCCCTGTTGTAGAGGGTTCTTTGCACAGTGCTGATATTCTCTTACTGTTAAACAAACTTTAAACTTTAGAAAATGACACAGGCAACGGCTTCTGAGTATATGTAAAATATATTTAGTTATGCAATTGCAGGCAGAAGTTAATACGGAGTCAACAGGATTTGTATAGCTCTTCATAAGTTCTGCAAATTGTCCAAAACAATCTCTGTTTTTCATGCAAGCACGCTCCTCCCTGGCAGATCAGGAGCCACCATGTTTTCTTCTTGTGTCTGTGTGGAAGCAACGAGAAATTGAAACAATACAGGTCTATCTGTTCCTCAAGTTGATCTCTATCCCATGTCCTTGACTACACGCCCAGACCAGCTGCAGGGAGCTAGAGGGAACCATCCTTACGAAAAGCACAGCATTGGTAGTTAAGAAATGTCTCTACTATTGTTAATCATATATTTCCATTTTCATTCTACAAGGGGTCACAAGCTCACTACACAGCAGCTCCATAAGTTCACTACAAAAGTTCCCAACTGTTTCACATTTTTCAAACAGTTCAAACTTGAAGTTCAACTAGGTCAGTACACGACACATCAATCACCAGGCCATTACTTTTTATTTCAAACATGTGCTTTACTTCAAAGAAACAGCTGCACTATCAAGTTACATAAGCACACCCTAAATAGTGAAGAGAACATCCGGACAGGATGTCCTTAAAAGGTCATAAACACAGGACACAGGAAAACTCACCAATCACTTTTTGACAGCAACCGTCTACTATATTCTCTCTCACAGGAGTCTGTGAAACAAGACAGTTGGAGATTGAAACATTGTATGTGTATTCCCTTCCCCAACTGCTCTGTTCACTCAGACAAACAAACCAGACTGCAGTTTCCCGCAAGAATTGACTTCAAATCCTAAATTACTTGATATCTTTCAGAAATACATAATTTCCCCCCTCATAATTCCATAGGTCTATAGGAGTGTCCCAGGTTTTCATTACAACCATTTCTAGTGCATATTGTATATGGTTTCAATATCTTACTATCAGATGTGATAAATAACAGATTATAACAAAAAGGGTGTGTAAAACAGTATGTTGGCTTGGCTGATAAAAAGGGTAGATTGAATTTCTCTTGGCAGTTGTTGCTTCCAGGTCTACAGCCAATCAAGGACTAGCTACCCATCCCCCTACTGCTGCTCTCACCCCCCACCCCCACCCCATCCCCTGACATGCTGGACTCTCAGGTTCTGTTCAATAAAGTGCAGCATAGCACAGTACAGTACAACTTTATTAGTCCATGTTACAGGGAACAAAGGGAATTTGTCTTTCTGAAAGGGGTTGGTCACAGATCTGCCAGTTCAGATCAAATCCCGCGTTTTGTTGTCTGGCTCAGGACTCAAACCAGTGACCTTTCAGTTACTGGACTAATTCTCTAACTTCCACCTCCTAACACTTCTAGCATGGGCTTCCTAGGCAAAGTTCCTTTTACACTATCCCATGTGTCAGAAAACACGAGTCTGTCTCATGATCTGGTAATGAGGTACTCCTGCCTTCAACTTCAAAATCAGTGTCACCCTCAGGTCAAGAGGGCATTACCTCTTGGTCTAATGGTCAAGACACTGGTTTTTCCCCATGGGACACCTGGGTACAGATCCCGCCCATGAAATGTGCACACCTCTCCCAAGGCACCATTCCACTGCTTCCACCAATGTAGTGTTTTTTTGCAAACAGCAACGGTGTAATTCCCCTTTCGTCTCAGACCCGGGTCTCCCTGCCCGTAGGCAAACAAATACTTAGTCAGCCACCAATTGTGCAAGTTCTCCCACTTAAAAAAGATGAGAGAGGCCTGTAATTTTCATCATAGGTAAACGCCAACTATGACAGACAAATTGAGAAAAAAAATCCAGAAAATCACATTGTAGGATTTTAAATAAATGTATTTGCAAATTATGGTGGAAAATAAGTATTTGGTCACCTACAAAACGAGCAAGATTTCTGGGTCTCACAGACCTGTAACTTCTTCTTTAAGAGGCTCCTCTATCCTCCACTCGTTACCTGTATTAATGGCACCTGTTTGAACTTGTTATCAGTATAAAAGACACCTGTCCACAACCTCAAACAGTCACACTCCAAACTCCACTATGGCCAAGACCAAAGAGCTGTCAAAGGACACCAGAAATGAAATTGTAGACCTGCACCAGGCTGGGAAGACTGAATCTGCAATAGGTAAGCAGCTTGGTTTGAAGAAATCAACTGTGGGAGCAATTATTAGGAAATGGAAGACATACAAGACCACTGATAATCTCCCTCGATCTGGGGCTCCACGCAAGATCTCACCCCGTGGGGTCAAAATGATCACAAGAACGGTGAGCAAAAATCCCAGAACCACACGGGGGGACCTAGTGAATGACCTGCAGAGAGCTGGGACCAAAGTAACAAAGCCTACCATCAGTAACACACTACGCCGCCAGGGACTCAAATCCTGCAGTGCCAGACGTGTCCCCCTGCTTAAGCCAGTACATGTCCAGGCCCGTCTGAAGTTTGCTAGAGTGCATTTTGATGATCCAGAAGAGGATTGGGAGAATGTCATATGGTCAGATGAAACCAAAATAGAACTTTTTGGTAAAAACTCAACTCGTCGTGTTTGGAGGACAAAGAATGCTGAGTTGCATCCAAAGAATACCATACCTACTGTGAAGCATGGGGGTGGAAACATCATGCTTTGGGGCTGTTTTTCTGCAAAGGGAAAAGGACGACTGATCCGTGTAAAGGAAAGAATGAATGGGGCCATGTATCATGAGATTTTGAGTGAAAACCTCCTTCCATCAGCAAGGGCATTGAAGATGAAACGTGGCTGGGTCTTTCAGCATGACAATGATCCCAAACACACCGCCCGGGCAACGAAGGAGTGGCTTCATAAGAAGCATTTCCAAGGTCCTGGAGTGGCCTAGCCAGTCTCCAGATCTCAACCCCATAGAAAATCTTTGCAGGGAGTTGAAAGTCCGTGTTGCCCAGCGACAGCCCCCAAAACATCACTGCTCTAGAGGAGATCTGCATGGAGGAATGGGCCAAAATACCAGCAACAGTGTGTGAAAACCTTGTGAAGACTTACAGAAAACGATTGACCTGTGTCATTGCCAACAAAGGGTATATAACAAAGTATTGAGAAACTTTTGTTATTGACCAAATACTTATTTTCCACCATCATTTGCAAATAAATTCATTTAAAATCCTACAATGTGATTTTCTGTAAAAAAAAATGCTCATTTTGTCTGTCATAGTTGACGTGTACCTATGATGAAAATTACAGGCCTCTCTCTATCTTTTTAAGTGGGAGAACTTGCACAATTGGTGGCTGACTAAATACTTTTTTTCCCACTGTGTATATATATATATATATATATATATATATATATATATATATATATATATATAATATAATGTGTAAAACTAGCAGTGTAAATGTTATACAATCAGAGTTTACTGAAAATAGTAAGTAATTAAGTGAATAATGGAACAAATGTAGTGAATGTGTCTGTTTTGTAAAATGAAACCTAGGCTATACAATTATTGTAATATGTAAATAAACATATCTTTCTATGATTTATCTTTCCTGGTTGTTATTTCTCAGTGTCTCAGGACAGAAAATGAAGTTATGCCCCCATTTAGTGTTTCCTGACGCCTGTAATGATCTGCGAAATGTTGATTGGTTGACAGCCCATCTGTAGTGTCATGGATTCCCCGGTACTGCTGCTCATTCTGTTCACCAGCTCCGGAGTCTACGCCACTGACATGGATCATTACCACGAACCCCGGACTGTCTTGTCTCATTACCACACCTGGTTCCCATTCCCCCTGATTAGTATGTGTATATATGGGCCCTCTGTTCCCCATTGTCCTTGTCCATTATTGTCCCATGTCCGTTGGTCTCCTGAGTACCGTGTATTGTGCTCTTGTTATTACGGGTCTCGTCCCGTGTATTATTTAGAGGTTTACACCTCTCTCTTTTGTTTGGGTTACAGCCCTGTGTTATATATATATATATATATATATATATATATATATATATATATATATATATATATATTACGTGTTTGGGTTACAGCCCTGTGTTATATATATATATATATATATATATATATATATATACGTGTTTGGGTTACAGCCCTGTGTTATATATATATATATATATATATATATATATATATATATATATATATATATATATATATATATATATATATATATATATTCGTGTTTGGGTTACAGCCCTGTGTTATTTATATATATATATATATATATACGTGTTTGGGTTACAGCCCTGTGTTATATATATATATATATATATATATATATACGTGTTTGGGTTACAGCCCTGTGTTATATATATATATATACATATATATATATATATATATATATATATATATATATACGTGTTTGAGTTACAGCCCTGTGTTATATATATATATATATATATATATATATATATATATATATATATATATATATATATATATATACGTGTTTGAGTTACAGCCCTGTGTTATATATATATATATATATATATATATATATATATATATATATATATATATATATATATATATATATATATATATATATATATATATACGTGTTTGGAGTTACAGCCCTGTGTTATATATATATATATATATATATATGTCATGGGCCTCTCACTCCACCGGGTTACCACCTTAATTTTCTTCCACTCTGCTCACCACTCTCTCTACTCAGCCTAACTAGCTCCACCTGTCCCTGCTCTGCTCTGCTCTAATTACTCTGCCAGCTGCGCTGCATTACCCACTACCTCTCCCAGTATTTAAGGCCCTGTCTTTCAGCTCTCCGGTGTCAGATCGTCTGCAAAGCTCACACCGGGAACCTGTTTGCCTCGCGCTTCTGGCTCACCCTGGTTTTGTGACCCCCGGACCTGCCTGTTTTTTGGATACTCTTCTGCCTCAGGAGATCCAGACCTGCTTCTGCCATTACGACTCCTGACTACTCTTCAATCCCGGTAACTCTGACCAGCCTTCTGCCTTGCTACTACGTATTTTGGATTTCCCTTGAACTGTACTGCTGCCTGGTTTCATTCCGCCCTGTTGTGTCTGTGTCTCCCCCAGGACTTCTGGACCACCCACCACCGGCTTCATAGGACGCATCGCTGCCACTGGGGGGCACAGACCCAGCGCATTGGACGGGATCCCTGTTACCCCTGGAGCCTTCATTCACTCCCTACTTCCCTTTTCCCTTAAGTTTAATAAACTTTCTGGTGTGTACGCAATTGTGGTCCTCTGGTCGTCTGTCTGAATCGTGACAGTACGATCTGACCATTATGGACTCAGCGCACACTTTCCCCGACATGGAAACCGATGAGCATGAGCAGCAGTTCCAGCAGCAGCAACAACAACTCGCCATGATCATTCAACTCCTCACCAACCTTACCCCCAGCCAGTCTGCCCACCAGCCCAGCCCCCGAGTTACCTGCCCCGGTCATTGCAGCCGCTGCTCCGAACCCAAGGTTGGAAACCCCGAGCGGTTCAACGGCGATTCAACCCAGGTCCGGCCATTCCTGACTAGCTGCCGACTTCAGTTCTCCTTGCAGCCAAGGACCTTCGCCACGGAGGGGGCTAAAGTTGGGTATGCCATCACTCACCTGACGGGCCGAGCTCGACTCTCGGGGAACAGCAGAGTTCGAACGTCAAACCCCGCATGTGCAACCTTCGACCTGTTTGCTGAGGAGATGCTGAAGGTGTTTGACCTGGATTCACCCACCGCAGAGGCGTCTCGTGAACTGTTCAGTATTCGACAAGGCAGACGTACAGTCGCAGACCATTCCACTCGACTTCCGAACCCTGGCTAGACGAAGTTCTTGGAACACACCATCGTTGGTGGACAGCGTTCTTCCATAGTTTGGCTGACTATATCAAGGACGAGTTGGTCTCCCATGAACTGCCTTCCACTCTTGATGAAGCCATCGCACTGACTGTCAGGATCGACAGAAGGATACAGACCCGTCGTCGTGAGAGGGGGCGCCAAGGTCCACCTACTACCGGCATTCGGAGAGATCCGACTGGGCTCCTGTCATCTACTGCCACTCACCCAGGTCAGCTTGATCAGTCTGAGCCTATGGAGATTGGGCGCAGCCTCCCTCACTCCTGCAGAGCGCCAGCGCCGCTCACCTCAAACCTCTGCCTCTATTGTGGAGGTGATGGACATCGTGTGGTAACCTGCCCTTTAAAGGGCCGGCTCACCGGGCGTAGGGGGAGTCCGGTTGAGTTCAATGACCATCCAGTCCTCCGACCGCAAACCCCCTGCTGCAAGTTCACCTCCGCCTCTCTGACTCAACTCACACCCTGGCTGCTCTGGTGGATTCTGGCGCCGAAGCCAACATAATGGACATCAAGCTGGCACGCCAACTGGGACTGGAGAACCTCCGTTTGACACCTCCTATTCCTGCCCGGGCACTGGACGGACACTTACTCGGATCGGTCACTCATGTCACGGCCCCGGTCTCGATGGGTCTGTCCGGAAACCATCAAGAAACTATCCAGTTTCACCTGCTTCCCTCTCCAGGCCAACCCCTCATCCTGGGTTACCCATGGCTCCGCCGGCACAACCCTCAGCTCGACTGGGTGACCGGGGTGATCAGGGAGTGGGGAGAGGACTGCCACCGAACCTGCCTGCTTGCTGCCGCACTACCCCCTCGGCCAGTACCTACTAACTCCGCTCCTGACCTCTCCAATGTCCCAGAATGCTACCATGGTCTCAGAGAGGTGTTTAACAAAGCAAGAGCCACATCTCTGCCCCCTCACCGACCGTACGACTGTGCCATCGACCTCCCCTCCCTGGAACAGCTCCTCCTAGGGGTCGCCTTTATTCGTTGTCTGCTCCTGAAAGAAAGTCCATGGAGGACTACATCAATGGCTCTCTGTCCGCAGGATTAATCCGTTCATCTTCATCTCCTGCTGGTGCTGGCTTCTTCTTTGTGGGGAAGAAGGGCGGATCTCTTCGCCCCTGCATCGACTACAGGGGACTCAACGACATCACAGTGAAAAACCGTTACCCTCTGCCTCTGCTCACCTCTGCTTTTGAGTTGCTCCAGGGAGCCACTGTTTTTGCCAAGTTGGATCTCAGAAACGCTTACCACCTAGTGCGGATCCGGGAGGAGATGAATGGAAAACCGCATTCAATACACCAACAGGCCACTACGAGTATCTGGTTATGCCTTTTGGCCTCACCAATGCTCCTGCTGTGTTCCAGGCTCTAGTGAATGATGTACTGCGGGACATGTTAAACAAGTTTGTCTTCGTTTACCTGGATGACATCTTAATTTACTCCAGAAACCTGTCTGAACACACCCGCCATGTCCAGCAAGTCCTTCATCGTCTTCTGGAGAATTCCCTCTACGCCAAGGCAGAGAAATGTGAGTTTCACGTCAAGACAGTGGCCTTCCTGGGGTACATAGTGGCAGAGGGAAGTATCCAAATGGATCCTGCCAAAGTATCAGCAGTCACTTCATGGCCAGTTCCGGAGAACAGAAAGAAGCTGCAACAGTTTCTGGGGTTTGCTAACTTCTATAGGAAGTTTATCCGGAACTACAGTACCGTTGCTGCCCCTCTCACTGCTCTAACCAGCACCAAGCAACCCCTTCACCTGGACCCCAGCAGCCGACAAAGCCTTCAGTACCCTCAAGGTGAGGTTCACCTCCGCTCCCATCCTCCAGATGCCTGATGTGGACCGGCAATTCATTGTGGAGGTGGACGCCTCGGATGTGGGAGTTGGTGCTGTGATTTCTCAGTGGGCTGCGGAGGATAGGAAGCTCCATCCCTGTGCCTTTTTCTCACGTCGGTTGTCCCCCTCTGAGTGCAATTACGACATAGGAACCGTGAGCTGCTGGCTGTGAAGCTTGCCTTGGAGGAGTGGCGTCACTGGCTGGAGGGGTCCACCATTCCATTTCTCGTTTGGACCGATCATAAGAACTTGGAGTACATCCGCATCGGCCAAACGGTTGAACTCCAGGCAGTCCCGCTGGGCCGCTGTTCTTCACCAGGTTTAATTTCACTCTGTCATACCGGCCTGGATCACGCAACACCAAGCCAGACGCCCTCTCCCGTCAATTCCAGAAGGATGACACCCCCTCCAAGGACCCTGTGTCGATTCTGCCAAGTCCCTGCATCGTTGCAGCTCTGACCTGGGCTGTTGAGGAACAGGTGCTGGAGGCTCTCCGTAACCAGCCAGGTCCCAGCACTTGCCCAGCTGACCGCCTTTTTGTCCCCCGAAGACCTGAGGTCCCAGGTCATTCAGTGGGGACATGACTCCCCGCCTAGCTTGTCACCCTGGCTCCACCCGCACTTACAACCTGCTCGCCCAGAGGTTCTGGTGGCCCTCTCTGAGGAAGGATGTACGGGAATTCGTCCAAGCCTGCCCCATCTGCAACCAACACAAGTCGTCCTGCCAGCCCCCCAGCCGGATTGCTGCAGCCCCTGCCTGTGCCCAGACGTCCCTGGTCTCACATCGCCCTTGACTTTGTCACGGGGCTGCCCCCTTCAAGTGGCATGACCGTCATTCTCACCATCGTTGACCGTTTCAGCAAGATGGCACACTTCATTCCCCTCCCCCAAGCTCCCAACCGCCAAGGAGACCGCCCAGGTGGTCCTGGAACACGTCTTCCGGATCCACGGACTGCCAAAGGATGTTGTTTCTGACCGTGGTCCACAATTCTCCTCCGCTTTTTGGAAGGAGTTCTGTCACCTGCTGGAGCCACAGTCAGTCTGACTTCCGGATTCCATCCCCAATCCAATGGGCAGTCAGAGCGGGCTAATCAGGAGCTCGAGAAGGCACTGCGATGCATGACTTCACGCAACCCCACTCCTGGTCGCAGCAATTGACATGGGTGGAGTACGCACACAATTCTCTGACCTGCTCTGCCATCGGTATGTCCCCTTTCCAATGTGTTTATGGATACCAGCCTCCTCTGTTTGCCAGCCAGGAGGAGGTGAGGTTACTTGCCCATCTGCACTTGCTTTTGCCCGTCCGATGTCGCCGCACCTGGTCACAAGCCCGAGCCACACTCCTCAGGTCCGTTGCCAGCTACACTACCGGGCCAACCGTCGGAGAATTCCTGCTCCCACCTACCATGTTGGTCAAGGGTGTGGTTGTCATCGAAGAACCTGCCACTCAGGGTGGAGTCGCAGAAGCTGGCACCTGGGTTCATTGGCCCATTCCTATCATAAGAGTGATTAGCCCAACTGCTGTCCGGCTCCAACTGCCTAATTCCCTGAGGGTGCACCCCACTTTCCATGTGTCTAAGATTAAGCCCATCCATGAGAGTCCGCTGGTCCCTGCTGCGCCTGGTCCTCCTCCTCCACGGCTCGTCGATGGTGGTCTGGTTTACACCGTCCCGCCGCCTGCTTCGGTCCAGACGGAGGGGTAGGGGTCTCCAGTACCTCATTGACTGGGAGGGCTATGGACCTGAGGAAAGGACCTGGGTGCCAGCTAGTCGGATTGTGGATAGGACTCTCATCACCGCTTTCCACCACGGCATCCTGATCAACCTGCAATCCGTAGGGGCCGCCCCAGAGGGGTCCCTAACCGTCCGGCCCGCTCGGCTTCCTGTCCTGTGCCTGATCCTGTCTCGGGACCTGTCCCATCTCCCGACCACGGCCCTCCGGCTTCCTCCGAGGATGAGGACGTTCACTCGGACCGTTCGGAGGAGTTCTAGCCCTCCCCTCCGGCTCCCCTCCTCCCGCCCGGCGTGGTGTTGCTCTTGGGACTTCTGGGGCCGTCCCCTTGGGGGGTTCTGTCATGGGCCTCTCACTCCACCGGGTTACCACCTTAATTTTCTTCCACTCTGCTCACCACTCTCTCTACTCAGCCTAACTAGCTCCACCTGTCCCTGCTCTGCTCTGCTCTAATTACTCTGCCAGCTGCGCTGCATTACCCACTACCTCTCCCAGTATTTAAGGCCCTGTCTTTCAGCTCTCCGGTGTCAGATCGTCTGCAAAGCTCACACCCGGAACCTGTTTGCTCGCGCTTCTGGCTCACCCTGGTTTTGTGACCCCGACCTGCCTGTTTTTTGGATACTCTTCTGCCTCAGGAGATCCAGACCTGCTTCTGCCATTACGACTCCTGACTACTCTTCAATCCCGGTAACTCTGACCAGCCTTCTGCCTTGCTACTACGTATTTTGGATTTCCCTTGAACTGTACTGCTGCCTGGTTTCATTCCGCCCTGTTGTGTCTGTGTCTCCCCCCCAGGACTTCTGGACCACCCACCACCGGCTTCATAGGACGCATCGCTGCCACTGGGGGCACAGACCCAGCGCATTGGACGGGATCCTGTTACCCCTGGAGCCTTCATTCACTCCCTACTTCCCTTTTCCCTTAAGTTTAATAAACTTTCTGGTGTGACGAATTGTGGTCCTCTGGTCGTCTGTCTGAATCGTGACATATATATATATATATATATATATATACGTGTTTGGGTTACAGCCCTGTGTTATATATATATATATATATATATATATATATATATATAAAATATATACGTGTTTGTTTTGGGCTTCGTCCCCGTGGTTTGTTATGATGTACCTTGTGTTGGGTGGAGTAATAAAACCCCTAATACGTCCTGAACCTGTCTTCCTGTCATTATACAACGTGGCAGGACAGGATACAGTGTGGGTCTTTATTCTAATGTTTCATAGGACAGGAAACAGTGTGGGTCTTTATTCTACTGTTTCACAGGACAGGATACAGTGTGGGTCTTTGTCCTAATGTTTAATAGGACAGGATACAGTGTGGGTCTTTATTTTAATGTTTCATAGGACAGGATACAGTGTGGGTCTTTATTCTAATGTTTCATAGGACAGGATACAGTGTGGGTCTTTATTCTATTGTTTCATAGGACAGGATACAGTGTGGGTCTTTATTCTAATGTTTCACAGGATAAAGTGTGGGTCTTTATTCTACTGTTTCATAGGACAGGATACAGTGTGGGTCTTTATTCTAATGTTTCATGGGACAGGATACAGTGTGGGTCTTTATTCTACTGTTTCATAGGACAGGATACAGTGTGGGTCTTTATTCTACTGTTTCATAGGACAGGATACAGTGTGGGTCTTTATTCTAATGTTTCATAGGACAGGATACAGTGTGGGTCTTTATTCTACTGTTTCATAGGACAGGATACAGTGTGGGTCTTTATTCTATAATATGTTCTCCGTTATTGTGGATGTTGCTAATCAGGCGATGGTTGTCATGGTGGTGTCTCACAGAGAGGAATGTGTCAGTTTTGATTGAAGAGAAGGATTGTGACGTAGACCCCAGAAGTCTGCAGGGATGGAGTCCATCTACACTACTAACTATAGCAGGACACCATCAGTAAGAATGGAAGGGATGGAGTCCATCTACACTACTAACTATAGCAGGACACCATCAGTAAGAATGGAAGGGATGGAGTCCATCTACACTACTAACTATAGCAGGACACCATCAGTAAGAATGGAAGGGATGGAGTCCATCTACACTACTAACTATAGCAGGACACCATCAGTAAGAATGGAAGGGATGGAGTCCATCTACACTACTAACTATAGCAGGACACCATCGGTAGGAATGGAAGGGATGAGTCCATCTACACTACTAACTATAGCAGGACACCATCAGTAAGAATGGAAGGGATGGAGTCCATCTACACTACTAACTATAGCAGGACACCATCAGTAAGAATGGAAGGGATGGAGTCCATCTACACCTACTAACTATAGCAGGACACCATCAGTAGGAATGGAAGGGATGGAGTCCATCTACACTACTAACTATAGCAGGACACCATCAGTAAGAATGGAAGGGATGGAGTCCATCTACACTACTAACTATAGCAGGACACCATCAGTAAGAATGGAAGGGATGGATTCCATCTACACTACTAACTATAGCAGGACACCATCAGTAAAGAATGGAAGGGATGGAGTCCATCTACACCTACTAACTATAGCAGGACACCATCAGTAGGAATGGAAGGGATGGAGTCCATCTACACTACTAACTATAGCAGGACACCATCAGTAAGAATGGAAGGGATGGAGTCCATCTACACTACTAACTATAGCAGGACACCATCAGTAGGAATGGAAGGGATGGAGTCCATCTACACTACTAACTATAGCAGGACACCATCAGTAAGAATGGAAGGGATGGAGTCCATCTACACTACTAACTATAGCAGGACACCATCAGTAAGAATGGAAGGGATGGATTCCATCTACACTACTAACTATAGCAGGACACCATCAGTAAGAATGGAAGGGATGGAGTCCATCTACACTACTAACTATAGCAGGACACCATCAGTAGGAATGGAAGGGATGGAGTCCATCTACACTACTAACTATAGCAGGACACCATCAGTAAGAATGGAAGGGATGGAGTCCATCTACACTACTAACTATAGCAGGACACCATCAGTAGGAAAGGAAGGGATGGAGTCCATCTACACTACTAACTATAGCAGGACACCATCAGTAGGAATGGAAGGGATGGAGTCCATCTACACTACTAACTATAGCAGGACACCATCAGTAGGAATGGAAGGGATGGAGTCCATCTACACTACTAACTATAGCAGGACACCATCAGTAGGAATGGAAGGGATGGAGTCCATCTACACTACTAACTATAGCAGGACACCATCAGTAGGAATGGAAGGGATGGAGTCCATCTCACACTACTAACTATAGCAGGACACCATCAGTAAGAATGGAAGGGATGGAGTCCATCTACACTACTAACTATAGCAGGACACCATCAGTAAGAATGGAAGGGATGGATTCCATCTACACTACTAACTATAGCAGGACACCATCAGTAAGAATGGAAGGGATGGAGTCCATCTACACTACTAACTATAGCAGGACACCATCAGTAAGAATGGAAGGGATGGAGTCCATCTACACTACTAACTATAGCAGGACACCATCAGTAAGAATGGAAGGGATGGAGTCCATCTACACTACTAACTATAGCAGGACACCATCAGTAAGAATGGAAGGGATGGAGTCCATCTACACTACTAACTATAGCAGGACACCATCAGTAAGAATGGAAGGGATGGAGTCCATCTACACTACTAACTATAGCAGGACACCATCAGTAAGAATGGAAGGGCCTCATTTGGGTGCTGGTCACAGGAGGAGCAAGAAAGGCTGCCTTTCTAATGACTTCTGGAGTCCCACTCCTCTTACACATGCAGAGAGAAAAACAACATGGCTGCTGTTTAAATGAACTGTAGATTACTATTAAAAACAATCAGGGTGAATACCAAGGATAGAGGACATAACCAGAAACTATTATCTACAAACTACAATATACTACCACTGATGTCATAACAACCAGTACACTACTAAATGAAGTATAAAACAGGAGACCGTGAGCATAGACCCAACTCCAGCAGATGATGCCAAATGCAGTTCAGGTGGTCTGCAGAGACCCAACTCCAGCAGATGATGCCAAATGTAGTTCAGGTGTTCTGCAGAGACCCAACTCCAGCAGATGATGGCAAATGTAGTTCAGGTGGTCTGCAGGAGGTTCAGGTGACAGGAGGTGTCCTCAGACTCACAAGCATCTAAAGAATGATTTAACACTTCAGTGTAGCGTGTAGAGGTACAAGAGAACAAGGATTGAGAACACAACCATAAACACTGACCTATATACACACACACAATGGCTGGGAGTCCCAGAGAAGAGGTTAGAAAACAACTGATGTTGTAGATTCTCAGAAACTGCTGAGGCCTCTTCTGATCCTGGAAAGGGTAGAATCTGCTCTTGCAGGCCTCGAGAGAAGAGTCAGTCATATTTCCATAAAATGGAAAACAAAGCCTGTAATTACAAAAAAATTGTGAATTCAATAAAATGTGAGATTAAACCATACACACTTTTGCAATTACTCAGGAGGAAGATATGGCTGATAAATATCAGTTGTAGGGACATCAGTCTGCAGAAGTCCTTCGAGGACCTTAAGAAAGTGGGTTATGCTGTGTGCGAGGATCACTTTGAAGAGTGTTTTATTCTGATTAAGGTCCAGCTAGTCCAGAACTGATTTCTTAAATAAAATTCATTGAATTAAATAAATAAAAATGGGGTGGGGGGGGGAATAGAACCACCCATGGGCCAAATTCGCCCCGCGAGTTGGGGGAACCCTGCTTTGTCCTCACTGTCACTTAGAAACTAATTCCAATGTTGCCTGGTAATGGTTCTGTTCACTGTCACTCAGAAACTAATTCCAATGTTGCCTGGTAATGGTTCTCCTCACTGTCACTCAGAAACTAATTCCAATGTTGCCTGGTAATGGTTCTCCTCACTGTCACTCAGAAACTAATTCCAATGTTGCCTGGTAATGGTTCTGTTCAAAACAATACGATGTTGCAGGCAGCGGATGTTGAGGCCGGGGAAAGGGGTTGAGGGAGCTACTCCACATGCCTGCAGTGGAGCTGGAATGTCCTCCACTCAACGCCATCTGCAGTGTGTGTAGAGTTTTGGAGGAGGCTGAGCTATGGCGCGGTGGGGATTGTGGCTCCGATAAATATTTCTGTGCCACTTGTGCCGTGAGAACACACAGCACTCCCAACATTGTCCACCAGTTGGAGTTATGGAAGGTAATACATTTTATGTTATGTCAACAAACCTGTCAGCTTCTGGCTTTAAAAATATATTCCCATTCAAAATGTTGAACATGTACATACAGTTCCAGTTTCAAAGTTACAGTTCCCTGCAGTGGTAAGGTAAATGTTGCAAAATCTGTCATGCCAAGCACAGATGTTGATTTGGGAGTTTTCTAACAACTTGCGCAATGAAATATCCCCCTGATAGTGTAGTTTCAAATCCGATGATAGTTCTGGGGGGAGTTGGAACCAGCAGCGCCCTCGTGAGTAAAGGGCGCTCGGCGTAGAATTCAAATTGAGACCGTTGGTCAAAAGACAACTGGAAGCGGGAACGCGCGGATGGTTGGAGAGACACGCGACATAGCCTGTAATGTTAGCTGGTAATTGTTGTATAAACGTTGGTACGTTTTAGCTAACGTTAGCTACAGTAGCTAGCTAGTTAAAGTTACTGTAACGTTAGCTAACTTTAGCTAGCTAGACTCAATATTGAGAAATTGTAGTCATTTAAACCCATGATATACTTTCTCACCATCTCCTTCCATCCTCCTCCCTTTAGTACCTGGCTTATCCTGCCCCTGTCCAGTTAAGTGGTGGAGAGTTTGGGAGCTGTGAGCTCGGATAGAAAAATGTATCAACCACCACGAACAGGTAAAACAGACACACACACACACACACACAGATGACCCAATGTAGATTATGTTCGATTTGACAAAAAGAAGAATACATAAAACAGATCAGATTAGCTAGATGCATTTGATATTGAATACTCATGTTGTTTATGTTGTGTTTGTGTCTAACTGATGTCTTTCAGGTTGGTGTATTGGGGCGGATTGTTCTGTCCTCTGTATTTCAGACCAAAGCAAGACAATATTTAAAGCTCGCTATGGATCTTCTAACAGGTTAGCCTCTATAAAGTATTTGGATGTATTTGAAGTGTGATTATAGTGTGTTCTGTGTTACTCCTTTGTCTATCCAATACTAACTGAATGGTGAATGAATATATTTGCAGTCAATCAATCAATCAATCAATACAGTGTTTGAACAAAATTCAACTCCAGTTGAAGAACTGGGACAAGCTATAAATCTCATTGTGGGGTAGGCCACATGTTATGAAGATGGTTAAAGCTCCTAAAAGGAATTACATCATCAGCATGTTTCACTGTCCATACCTGCCTACACCTTTAACACCATAGACAAAATGATTCATTTGGACTATTAAAAGGGCCAGGATGAACCAAGCTAGATTACAGGTAAAGACTTAGAAGGGAGGATTAAAGCTCCCTAACATGTAATTATAGCAAGAAGCCTTTATAACTGCCCAGATAGACTCTCTTTATTGAGAACTCTAATAGGCCAATTTGGGGTTGACATGGAAGAATAACTTAATGCCCCATTTGGAGCATCATATTATCTGAGTCAACACTTAAATGTGGGACTGCAGAATCCCATAATGTCCCATACTAAGAAATATGGCATCAGATACATAAGAGACAGACATCTTCACCTTTCCTGACAAGCTCTGCTTCTTTATGGAACAACCATCAATACAAATGAGCAGGAAAGGTGGTTGTCTGGAAAGACACATTTTTTTTTCTCACTTTTGCTTCATGTGTCAACTTTAATTTGAGTGTGGCAGTGGAAGACTGGTCCCTTGATGATGTCTGCAAGTGGCTGAGTACCAATGATCTCCATGATTCCATCCCATCATTCCAAGGTTCACAATCTTTCTGAAGAATGCCAACTCTCTTCAATTGTCCACTTTGCAACGAGCATACTGTCTTTGTGTCCAGACGACTCACACATATTGGCCTCTATCACCAGCATGAACCACATTTTCCTAATTACCTGTGGAATTAATGGGTGTGGGAAAGCAAATATATGTTTTAGCGCCTATCGGTCACACATCTACCAACACCACAGAGCTTTTAAGCTCCAACTTAGATGAGAATTGCCCTCATGATGAATTTGAGACGGGGACTGATCCCATTGAAGATGACATGAGCTGATGTAGAGAATCTGCCAGAGGCTGAATATGTTCAATCCACAGAGATCAACACTGAGCAGCTAATTGAAGGTCTCAAAAACAATATATATTTTTGATTTTGGAAATCAGGGAAAGAACACTGCATCCCAGCTACGGTACAGAATAGCATTGTTGAGGACCTCAGAACCATTTTGGATGCATTGATGACACACTACAGTGATCCCCTCAGGTTTCATCTTACAAATAAGCAAATAAATGTGGATGAAGATGGGACTTGCTTAACAACTCTGCAGTATTTGAGGAATGCATTAGATGCATAAGCTCTGAGTGGATGCTGGAGCATTACCGTGTGAAAGAATTGGGCATGGTCCGGCCAATGGAAGTACAACTGAGCAACAAAGAAGGTTATAAAACAAGGTCATTTCAATCCAGCTACATGGTCCCCAGGGTATATTAATATAAAGAGACATGAGACAAAACAATCATAATGAATAAGATTAGATGGACAGGGGGACCTGATCCTAGATCAGCACTCCTCCTCTGAGACACCTCCCAGGAGTCACCAGGACCAAGAAACATAACACTTACTGTTGTAAAGTCTAGTTACAGCAGGTGTTTACTGCCATCTAGTGGAAGATACCAATAAAACACTTTACTATCAGGATGGGGGAGACGGTTGAGCTGAAACAGAAAGTAAAGTTGTTCTTTTGTACAGGATCCATTTTGAGATGACAGAGCAGAAAACACTATATGGAGAGAACTGAAAAATAAAGTAAGTATTTCTGAACAATAATCTGAACAATAGTCTATTCTAATGGACAGAGTAAGAGAATGAATACCTGGAATGAGATATTACTAGTTAGTAGAACTGCTACTTGAGCTTAGTTGCTGGCAGACAGCAGTTTTCAAAGTGGAAACTAATCAGTAGGTCTATGTGTTATCAGGTAGACTATTATCATTGTCATTATGGAGACACCTATTTTACAACCCTTATTCCATGAAACATATTAACGCTGTAGAACTGATGCGCATCCAGAAATAAGGTGACAAATCACAGGAAAACTACTTAGCGCTCTAGAGCACGTTAGATACATTCTGTCGGAGTTGGTTTAAACTGAAATCTAATGTCGACTTTGCTTATGGAAAACCATATCATGCCAAGGTTTTTACACATGCTCAGTTGTTGGGTCTCAGTGGAAATTTGAAATGAAAGTTATGGAACTTCCTCATGTGCTTCTGTTATGAGAAAAAACTCCACAATGAAACTGACATTAAATGTGGAGAATGATAGATCTGTTGGCCATCAAGTAGCCTATTAATTGTTATGCCTGTCTAGGCTACTGTAGCCTGCCATTTTATACTATAAATATGTTGAAATGACTGGAGTCGATGCAAATTATTTTGTGCCACTTGTGTAGCCAACCTGGAGCTGGCAAACAGATGTAATAAATAGCCTTTAACTTCAGTTTATTGTTGTTGTAGCCTTGTGTTATTATGTAATTATTAATGGCCGTGTTTAGTTAATTCAATTGGAAGTTATCAAGTGTCACCATGGTCACAGTTCTATCGCAATTGCTGATCAGATGTTAGAATGCATTAGATTGAAGGTAACAGTCAGCCAGATTAGACTACAGGTATAAAAATAACCTGGCTGTTGTTGACAAGCATGGACCTATTCAGTTCATATCCATATTATTAAATATTTAATACAGATTGAAATTACGACCCCATCCTCAGTAGCCTATTCCAGCAGGCTACTGGGCAACAGAAGAGTGGCACAGTGGTCTAAGGCACTGCATCGCCACTAGAGATCCTGGTTCGAATCCAGGCTCTGTCGTAGCTGGTCAGCGACCGGAGACCCATGCGACGGCGCACAATTGGCCTAGCGTCGTCCAGGGTAGGGTAGGGGAGGGAATGGCTGGCAGGGATGTAGCTCAGTTGGTAGAGCATGGCGCTTTGCAACGCCAGGGTTGTGGGTTCGTTTCCCATGGGGGGCCAGTATGAAAAAAAATATATATATAAAAATAATAATTGAATGCACTCACTAACTGTAAGTCGCTCTGGATAAGAGCATCTGCTAAATGACTAAAATGTAAAATGTAAGCACTTCCTACCTCAACATCGCCTTGCTATTCATGTTAAATAAATGAATCTGTCAATTTGAACTAAGCAAGCTGCTAAATCATTCAGCTTACATCTTGCCTACATCTTGCCCAGGCTACTGGAGGCTGTCTGAAATAAGATGTAGGCCTATCAGGGAAACATTTTTTGGGGATAGTTTTCAGGCCTTGTTGGTGGGTTTTGAGTAGTCATTGTGTTAGAAAAAGTAATTGCATTAAATCACCTGACTGTTTCGATATGTCTGTTAGTAAACTGTTTCAGATCATGAATAAAAGAGGACAATTGACATTCAAGAATTAATTGTCACTGTGTTCACCACAACCAACATGCTGCATCTCTGTTTAGGGGTCAGTGGTCTAAAATGAGTCTCTCGGGGGAGGGAGAGGAGGGGGCCCTGCCTCTAAAATGAGTCTCTCTGGGGAACATGACACCAAAACTAAGAGGTGAGCTGACAATATTGTTTAAGAATTTATATTCCAAAACGCTATATAGGAGAAAAGAACATCACAATTGTGATTTTTCATCAGAAATTATTACTAATAGGTACCTTCAATATAACTATTGTAGATTTTAGATGTGATTTAAAACCATTGTTTAGCTGGAATGGAATGTTCGTATCCTGTAAATTTGACTGTGATACGTGGTCGATCTCCTCACCTAGCTACCTTAAGATGAATGTATTTACAGATGCAATATCTTAATTTGACCCTGTTTCTCACAGCATTAACATAATCCTGGAGCAATAGCAAATGTGCATTTATAGGTGGATTATAATTAAGGGATATTTTCTGTAGGGGTTGATACATTTTTCATCAGGGAAAATCAAGTCTGACATTTGTAAGTGGAAATTAAACACTTTAGACGCCTTTATAAAGCCTTGTAGTGGTTTAATAATTTATTTAAGCAATAAAAGCTAATTGACTAACATTTCTGAAAATGGATATATAGCGTTTTGGAATGAAACTCTTGTTATGTTTCCAAATCTGAGTTCAGAGTAGATGAGAGATGTAATGTTTGTCTCTGTTGTGTTGAAGCCCAATCAAGCAGGAGAGACCAGCCTCCCCTGTACCCAGATGTGTGTCCATGAAGAGTGACTGGTCTATGCATCAACCTCTAATGTTTAGAGAGGGAGACTTTTCTAGTGAACAAAGGTAAGAAGAACTCATGGGTCAGGGTCAGTGAGTTAAACAACACTGTCTCTAGTCATTTCTCCTCTCCCATTTTACCATTTATTTTTGTTGTTTTCATAATCCATAGGCTAATCCTTTTTCCATTTTCATAGTCCTGAAACAATATTAAACAAACACAACATTCCCTCCCTGTGAGTGTGTGTGTGTGTGTGTGTGTGTGTGTGTGTGTGTGTGTGTGTGTGTGTGTGTGTGTGTGTGTGTGTGTGTGTGAACTCCCCTGGATGAGGAGATGTAATCTATATCCTGATTGCCTAGTCACTTTTACCCCTACCTACATGTACAATAGAGTAGCAAAATAGAATTCAATGGCGCTGCTCTTGGATCAGTTTTCTCCATTCAAATCTTTCCTTAACATTATAATTAGTTCACAATACTGATGACAGATCAGCTCCTAGAGAGATATTACCACCTACGGCTGCAAATATTGAGGCGGCTTATTCTAAATCACAGATTTGGCACATCATTGGACACATGTTAGGCTACACATCATGAAATATATTGAGAGAAATTACAGACAGTAGCCCACAAGTAGCAAAATAAAACTAAATATATTGAACATTGAATATATTTCAATATGATTGAAATAGGCCTATAGCCTACTGTTTATATTTGAATGCAGTCATCTCTGTTTTCATTTGAAGCATAATTTTAAATGGCATATTATTATTTATAAAAAATGTTACATTTGACTGTGTAAAACCTAGCAGTACTACTTATTTATCTGAGAGAGCGGCAGATGTACATTCAAGAATTAGTTGTCATTGTGTTAACCACAACCAACATGCTGTATCTCTGTTTAGGGGTTAGTGGTCTAAAATGAGTCTGTCTGGGGAGAGAGAGGAGGGGGGGCCCTGCCTCTAAAATGAGTCTCCTGGGGAGAGAGAGGAGGGGGTCCCTGCACCAATTTTCTACTCTGAGACACTTTGTGGATATGGGCCCAGATCTCAAAATATTGTTTTAAAAAACAACACATTTTTGTTTTACATAATAATAAAAATGAATATTACTAATGTACCCGACTGTAAAGACTTGGTTTAGTTTATTGTGTGGCTCTGCTCATGTCCGCGTTCTGAAGCTGTCCGCGTCCCCGTACAGAACTGTCTGCGTCCACGTACGGTTTGGCGCCAAGCATATTGTCCAGTTACGCGCAGAGTGGACTGAGGTGATGTTGGGGTATAACGACGGAGTTTGTTACAGTGTTGAGACGCGAAGTTTATTGTTCAATTTGCTTTTTGGTCAGGGACAGTATGAGTGTAGCCAGATCCTTTTCACTCGCTATCCTTGTTTCATCTTGTGGTTCACGGATTCGTCATCATCCTCGAGGGACAGACGAATGACCTGCTAGCTAGCCAAGCTAGTCGGGTACAGCTAGCTAAGCTAGCTACTCTTTACCAGCAGCATCCTAGTTATCCTAGCTACCACTACATCATCATCGGCTGCCTGCATTTCTTGTGGACCGATGGAGCTCCCGGGTTGTTTCTTCCACCTGTTAAATACCGTGGAGGGCTTCTCCCTCTCTCTTGATGGATGCTGGCTTCCTACGCTCCCTCTGTCCGGTTCTCCTCTCTTCATTAGATGTACGGTAACTTTAGTGTTTAACCCCTCTGTGTCCAAGGACTGAACTTTTGAATATTATTTTCGGGGCGCCTCAAGTGACATTTTTTACAACGTTTATTTCTGATAAAATGAGTTCATTGCATCCACCATGGAGCCAAGTTTCATAATATTACCTTCTGTCCCTGGTTATGAAGTAATCTCGAAAAAACAGGCCTTATGTTTGGGCATTTTTCACCCTACCAGCTCCTATTAGTTCTATTGAGCTCTGTGACACCGACTCGCCTTCAGAACGTTCTATTCCCAGCCCATTGTTCTGCGTCACAATGCCAGCTTCACTATTGTTATCAATGAGACCTGCCTGCGTTAACCCTGTAGGTTTACCTCAGGTAACTTATTATTACCAAGGTTACGGCTACTTGGTGAGCGTTAACCCTGTAGGTTTACCTCAGTTAACTTATTATTAACAAGGTTACGGTTACTTGGTGAGCGTTAACCCTGTAGGTTTACCTCAGGTAACTTATTATTAACAAGTTTATGGTTACTTGGTGAGCATTAACCCTGTAGGTTTACCTCAGGTAACTTATTATTAACAAGTTTATGGTTACTTGGTGAGCATTAACCCTGTAGGTTTACCTCAGGTAACTTATTATTAACAAGGTTACGGTTACTTGGTGAGCGCGCTCAATGTTAACCTGAGTACATGTTGTGTTGAGCCACAGTCTAAGAGGTGTTGTCTGGCGCAAAGCCATCAAACGTTAAACATTTTCTGGTCATGGTTAAACATATTTGTTTTAAGAAAAAAGTGTACAATCTAAACAAAACGCATGTCCCTGTCCTCTTTTTCAAGATGTGGCAGATTTAAACAGCCAGAAGACATTTTTTAATTAAGAAATAACAATTTTTTTTGACGACTTGTTGTTTCTAAGTGGCTGCTGGGTAATTTGATATACATCGAACTCTTCCTTCGTAGGCATCAAATTGAGCGAATGCTGCACAGGTTCACTGAGTTGCAAACCAAATGGGTATAATGGGGGTGATTGTTGTCTAATCGGGTGGTCTAGCTAATGGATTTGTAGATCTGACACAGTTGCTACCTCAGATTATGAGCCTAGCAAGTGTCAAATAGCTCAGTTGGTACAGCATGGCGCTTGCAATGCCAGGGTTGTGTGTTCGTTTCCCACGGGGGCCAGTATGAAAATGTATGCACTCACTAACTGTAAATCGCTCTGGATAAGAGCGTCTGCTAAATATGTAAAATGTAAATGTAAAAAATTTAATGAATGAGTTATGTATTACCCACAGATGGCCAAAGGGAGGCGCAAGAGTGCTATAAACCCATACTGTTTTTTGCCATATAAACCCTAAACCTAACAATCAATCAAATGTATTTATAAAGCCCTTTTTACACCAGCAGATGTCACAAAGTGCTATACAGAAACTCTTACCCTACTTACAACCTATTTTAGCCGTAACCCCTAATTCTAGGGTAGGGTAGCCTAGAACACTTTTTAGAAACTATTTTAGTAATAATATTATCTTAATAAATACAATTATAGTATTAAATAGCGTTTTGATTATTTTGTTGTTATTTTATTATATGTATAATAGCAAGACAGAGCACTTGATAAATAAGACACATTTGTTTTATTTTTCAAATGTGGTTTGAATTGGGTGACCTAATAAACTCTGTGTGAATGTCCAGCAATTGGCGTGGGGCAGGTTTGAGACTGATTTAATACACTTTATTTCTCAGCTGCCTCACCAACGTCTGTACGTGAATTAATAACTTTTAATAGCTAAATATTTCCAATAGATGGCAGCATAAGACCACAAAGCATCAGTTATAGGCTACAAGCAGCAATATGATTGACATAACATAGCATGCAACCAAATACTATATGTCCCATGATTTTCTAAACTGGTCACTCATTACTTTAGTTAGCTATATATCTCGTTTTAGGCCTGTGATGCTTTTTGGAAGAGCAATTAAATAGTGACTATAGCAGGTGTTGAACCCCGGTAAATAATCACTAGTCAGATGCTCCAACCTCAACCCTAGTATACATGCATTTTTAAATATCTAATATTGCGATTAAACAACCTCGGAATAGATAAGACAAGAGTGCGTCTTCCATCCACCAATAAATTACATCATGCAACCCTTGCGGTTAGCAAATGTACCTCAACATGCCCCCTCGCTTGTGCTAGAAGGCAGAGTGCTCGCTGCTGGTTGATGAATCTGACAATGAATGTACTAGGAAAATACGTTTTTCTCGACCAGAGGTGACTAAAATAATGTTCAGGCTTATTGATAATCATTATAGTAATGAAGTATAATTTCAAAACATGAGCATAAAAACAGGTAATAATAAACATGAATCATCATTATATTATTTCACAGTAATCTGTTAAATGCTTTTTCAGTCGTTCCTCTTGCGTTAGCAGTGTGGAAAGGGACAGTAAAAAGCGTGTGCAGGAGTTTTCCTGTGAGGGGGAGTGGTGGTGTATCCAGGGAGAAAACTAAACTAACCTTCTGAAATGTCATTCGTGGTCTTATGCTGCCATCTATTGGAATTATTTAGCAACTGCAGTAGTACTGAATAAAGTATATCCTTACTAAAGTAGTAATTAATTAATTAGTTAATTTTACCACTTACAACCATAAAATAACAATTTATAGCATAACAAACAATGAAACTGACATAAACCAAAAACACCATACATTTAGTTAACTATATATATATATACTATTTATTTAGATGGGTGACATTATCTACCAAAGTAACACCACTGTAGATAAAGAAGAGCTCTCCAGTATGTGTACCACAACTTTCAAAGATCATTTTCTCAAAATTGAGTTTACTAGTTCATCATCTTTCAAAGCAGAATTACTTTCCCATTGTTCCTCAACTGTAGTGTATGATATACCTTTTTCTAGCTGAGTCTCTACTTTTATCCAATGTAAAAAACACAATTTCAAATGTTGCTACATAAGACCGAATCGAGCCGGTTGGTCACATTTGACTGTGTAAAACCTAGCAGTGCTACTTATTTCTCTGATAGTGAGGCAGATATATTATTACTGTGTAAAACCTAGCAGTACTACTTATTTCTCTGAGAGTGAGGCAGAAATATTATTACTGTGTAAAACCTAGCAGTACTACTTATTTCTCTGTGAGTGAGGCAGATGTATAGAAAATTGCACAAAAAAAACATGATTATTTGTCTCTTTGAAATGAAACCATCAATTGATAGATTTTAAAGAAATACATGTCTGTCATTGAACAATCGCATACCATGTTTAGCTACTGAAAAAAACACCAATCTCTTTCATCATTTCTTTAAACAATAAAAGGTAATTTACGAACATTTCTGAAAATGGATATATAGCATTTTGGAATGAAACTCTTGTTATGTTTCCCCATCTGAGCTCAGAGTAGATGAGAGATGTAATGTTTGTCTCTGTTGTGTTGAAGTCCAATCAAGCAGGAGAGACCAGCCTCCCCTGTACCCAGCTGTGTGTCCATGAATAGTGACCGGTCTATGGAACATCCTAAGAGTTTAGAGAGGGAGACTTTTCTACTGAACAAAGGTAAGAAGAACTCATGGGTCATGGTCAGTGAGTTAAACAACACTGTCTCTAGTCATTTCTCCTCTCCCATTTTACCACTTCTTTTTGTTGTTTTCATAATCCATAGGCTAATCCTTTTTTCCATTTTCATAGTCCTGAAACAATATTAAACAAACACAACATTCCCTGCCTGTGTGTGTGTCTGTCAGTGAGTGTGTGTGTGTGCGTGTGTGTGTCAGTGAGTGTGTGTGCACTCCCTGGATGAGGAGATGAAATCTCTATCCTGATTGCCTAGTCACTTTTACCCCTACCTACATGTACATATTACCTCAATTACCTGGTACCCCTGCACATTGACTCAGTACTGGTACTCCTTGTATATAGTCTAGTTATTACCTCAACTACCTGGTACCCCTGCACATTGACTCAGTACTGGTACTCCTTGTATATAGTCTAGTTATTACCTCAACTACCTGGTACCCCTGCACATTGACTCAGTACTGGTACTCCTTGTATATAGTCTAGTTATTACCTCAACTACCTGGTACCCCTGAACATTGACTCAGTATTGGTACTCCTTGTATATAGTCTAGTTATTACCTCAACTACCTGGTACCCCTGCACATTGACTCAGTACTGGTACTCCTTGTATATAGTCTAGTTATTACCTCAACTACCTGGTACCCCCTGCACATTGACTCAGTACTGGTACTCCTTGTATATAGTCTAGTTATTACCTCAACTACCTGGTACCCTGCACATTGACTCAGTACTGGTACTCCTTGTATATAGTCTAGTTATTACCTCAACTACCTGGTACCCTGCACATTGACTCAGTACTGGTACTCCTTGTATATAGTCTAGTTATTACCTCAACTACCTGGTACCCTGCACATTGACTCAGTATTGGTACTCCTTGTATATAGTCTAGTTATTACCTCAACTACCTGGTACCCTGCACATTGACTCAGTACTGGTACTCCTTGTATATAGTCTAGTTATTACCTCAACTACCTGGTACCGTGCACATTGACTCAGTACTGGTACTCCTTATAGCCTCATTATTGTTATTTTATTATGTTACTATTTCCTTTTTTTATTTAGTGAATTTTTGTTACTTTTTAACTCTGCATTGTTGGGAAATGGCTCTTAAGTAAGCATTTCACGGTAAAGTGTACCCTGTTGTATTCGGCGCATGTGAGAAATACAATTTGATTTGATTTGAAGCTCATGCGCAGAAATACGTCATTGGGTCTAATGGTCGTCTTGTGCCGAACTGCACAGGTGCAGGCCGTCAAATCAAAGTCACTCCTTCGATATAAAGTTGTTTATGACCAACACACTTTCACGAGGTTGAAGTAATAATGTGTTCAACTACTGAAGACAGAACATTTAGAAAATGAACAAATCAATCTAACCGAATTTGATTTGTCACATGCGCCGAATACAACATGTGTACATCGTGAAATGCTTACTGAAGACCAACAAAAGCAGAGTTTTTAAAAAAGTAACTAAGAAACATTTTTCTGCTAAATAAACTAACAACTAAGGAAGGCGTTTCTACTTTTCAAGTGTTAATAACAATAGTTTTATGAAACAGCTCAGAGATTTAACAATGCTCCTACGAAGATTCTAATGATGAACTTGGCCTTAAAATGCTTTTGGGAAACCGGACCCTAGATAAAAACATCTGCTAAATGACTAAAATGTAAAATGTAAATGTTTTACATACAGATATCATATTACTGTGTTGAATTATTATTTTTAAATATTTAAATATTGATGTCACAAGTGTATCATTTGTGCAGTTCTTTATTAAAAATGTAGTTATTTGTTACATTTAACTGTGTAAAACCTAGCAGTACTACTTATTTCTCTGAGAGTGAGGCAGATATATAGCATTTTGCAAAAAAAAACATTTGTCTCTCTGAAATGAAGCCATTCAGTGATTGATCATGATTAGATAGTGAAAAATCACACCAATCTCTTTCATAATTTCTTTAAACAATAAAAGCTAATTTACGAACATTTCTGAAAATGGATATATAGCGTTTTGGAATGAAACTCTTGTTTCCCCATCTGAGCTCAGAGTAGATGAGAGATGTAATGTTTGTCTCTGTTGTGTTGAAGCCCAATCAAGCAGGAGAGACCAGCCTCCCCTGTACCCAGCTGTGTGTCCATGAAGAGTGACCGGTCTATGGTTCGACCTGAACAGTTTAGAGAGGGAGACTTTTCTACTGAACAAAGGTAAGAAGAACTCATGGGTCATGAGTTAAACAACACTGTTCAGTTGGTAGAGCATGGCGTTTGCAACGCCAGGGTTGTGGGTTCGATTCCCACGGGGGGCCAGTATGAAAAAAATTATAGAAAAATGTAATCACTAACTGTAAGTTGCTAAATGACTAAAAATGTTTTTTAAAAATGTAAAATGTCTCTAGTCATTTCTCCTCTCCCATTTATTTTTGTTGTTTTCATAATCCATAGGCTAATCCTTTTTCCATTTTCATAGTCCTGAAACAATATTAAACAAACACAACATTCCCTCCCTGTGTGTGTGTGTGTGTGTGTGTGTGTGTGTGTGTGTGTGTGTGTGTGTGTGTGTGTGTGTGTCTGAAAGAGGAAATGTAATGTCATGTTTTGTCCACAGAAACCAACAGGAGAGATCAGAGTCAGAGATTCTCAGTGGTCAGTCTTCCCAGAGTCATCAAACAGACCTGGCCTCCATATTCAGTGTATGTGGTCCTGTTATGTACATTTGTTTTTGTTTACCTTAAGTAAAATTGATCTGTCAATCATTCATTCATGTGTTAATGAGAAAGCATTTAGTCTCTTGCTTAACTGATTTACTTGATTTATTTCAGTTGCTTGAAGAGAATATTATGACATTTGTGAAGAACGAGCTGAAGATGTTCAAGAGGATTCTTAGTCCAGAACTCCCAGAAGGCTTTGAGAGTCAGAAGCAGGATAAGGAAGTGGTGGATGCTGAAGATGAGAAGCAGGAGAGCAGTGCCAGAGAGGGGGGCTCTGAAGATCACACTGCACGTCCTGAGGAAAATGAACCAGAAGGAGCTTGCTGACACACTGAGAAAAGTAAGAGCTGTCTGCCTCATGTTGAATGCTGTTTTAGAACATTTAAAAGCTGTAGCTAAAGTACAGCTAAAGTAGCTGTGTAACTCAATGATATTGTAGCAGCCTTAACACAACACCTAGTGACCTCATCAAGTAGCAGCAGGGATGTGTTGTGTTGATTAATTTAGACAGAGAGACAACATTATTAATGCCATCAATAATACCAATAATTATATAAATCAGTCACACCAGTGTGTAATGCATTATGAAAACATTTACAGATTTATACAGACAGTTAAGAGAATAAATGATTATAATTTAAAGTCTTACAATACTGTAGGCATTAAAACAGATGTAATATTAATATCCTCTGTGTTATTTCTAGATTCAGATGAGCGTGCTGTGATTCTTCAACGTGAACTCAAATCTAATCTAAAGAAGAAGTTTCAATGTGTATTTGAGGGGATCGCTAAACAAGGAAACCCAACACTTCTCAATAAGATCTACACAGAGCTCTACATCACAGAGGGTGGAACAGGAGAGGTCAATAATGAACATGAGCTGAGACAGATTGAGACAACAACCAGGAAACAAGCAAGACCAGAGACTGCAGTCAAATGTAACGACATCTTCAAACCCTTAACTGGACAAGACAAACTTATCAGAACTGTGCTGACAAAAGGAGTTGCTGGCATTGGAAAAACAGTCTCTGTGCAGAAGTTCATTCTGGACTGGGCTGAAGGAAAAGCAAATCAGGATGTCCAATTTGTATTTTCATTCCCTTTTCGGGAGCTGAATTTGATGAAAATGGAAAAACACACTTTCATTGAACTTCTCAATCACTTCTCAATCGAAACCAAAGAATCAAGAATCTCCAACTACGACAAGTACAAAGTTCTGTTCATCTTTGATGGTCTGGATGAGTGTCGACTGCCCCTAGACTTCCAGAAAAACAAGATCTGTTGTGACGTCACAGAGTCAACCTCAGTGGATGTTCTGCTGACAAATCTCATCAAGGGAAATCTGCTTCCCTCTGCTCTCCTCTGGATAACTACCCGACCTGCAGCAGCCAATAACATCCCTTCAGGGTGTGTTGACCAGGTGACAGAGGTACGAGGGTTCAATGACCCACAGAAGGAGGAGTACTTCAGGAAGAGATTCAGTGATCAGGACCTGGCCAGCAGAATCATCTCACACATAAAGACATCAAGGAGCCTCCACATCATGTGCCACATTCCAGTCTTCTGTTGGATTTCTGCAATAGTCCTTGAACACATGTTGAGTACAGAAGAGATGCCCAAGACTCTGACTGAGATGTACTCACACCTTGTGGAGTTTCATACCAAACAGAAGAATGAAAAGTATCTTGGGAAAGAAGAGACAGGTCCACACTGGAATAAAGAGAGCATTCTGTCACTGGGAAAACTGGCTTTTCAACAGCTTATGAAGGGCAATCTGATTTTCTATGAAGAAGACCTGAAAGAGGCTGGCATTGATGACAATGAAGCCTCAGTGTACTCAGGATTGTGCACACAGATCTTTAAAGAGGAATGTGGGCTGTACCAGGAAAAGGTGTACTGCTTCGTGCATCTGAGCATTCAGGAGTTTCTGGCTGCTGTATTTGTGTTCCTCTCATTCATCAACAACAATGAGAATCTAACGGACAAACTTCAAACAACGTCCAGTAACTTTTCTTCGCTGCTCAGACACATGACTGAAGTTTCTTTCTACCAGAGTGCTGTGGATGAAGCCTTACAAAGTGAAACGGGAAACCTGGACCTTTTCCTCCGCTTCCTTCTGGGCCTCTCACTGGAATCCAATCAGAAGCACTTACGAGGTCTACTGAGTACAACAACAATCAGCTCACAGAGCCATGAAGAAACAGTCAAGTACATCAAGGAGAAGATCAGGAAGAATCCCTCTCCAGAGAGGTGCATCAATCTGTTCCACTGTCTGAATGAACTGAATGACCATTCTCTAGTGGAGGAGATCCAAAGCTACCTGAGATCAGGAAGTCTCTCAGAAGCCAAACTGTCACCTGCACAGTGGTCAGCTCTGGTCTTTGTGTTGCTGACTTCAGAAAAGGAGCTGGATGTGTTTGACCTGAAGAAATACTCCAGATCAGAGGAAGGTCTTCTGAGGCTGCTGCCAGTGGTCAAAGCCTCCAGAGCTGCTCTGTGAGTACATAACATGACATATAAGAACTAATCATCAGGAATAAATATTAAGTTTAGAGTAAAATATGTATTATAATATGTATATAATATATAATAATAAATAGAAAAACGTACTGAATCAGTGCATTGGTGTTCACATTAGTATAACAATATGACCATACAATTCTAGGAGACGGAAGATGAATCTATATGTTGTTTAAGAGAATAAACCAAATGCATCTGCCATTGTCCTTCTACACTACTGGTGTTAAATTAACAGTGTGTTTGTGAAATCATGATGATCTCTCTGTCAGGTTGTCAGGTTGTGGAGTCACAGAGGAAGGCTGTGCTTCTCTGGTCTCAGCTCTGAAGTCAAACCCCTCACACCTGAGAGGCTGGATCTGAGCTACAATGACCTGAAGGATTCAGGAGTGAAGCTGCTCTCTGCTGGACTGGGGAATCCCCACTGTAAACTGGAGACTCTGAGGTCAGTATTCCTGTAGTTGGTCAACAAGTGATAACTGTTCACCAGATCCACATGTGTTTACCAGGCACACATAGTCCACACCATATGTGTTTGGACAGTGAAGTTTACAGTTTCATTTGGAGCTATGCTCCAGTTGTTTGGATTTGAGATAAAATGTTTCATATTAGGTGACAGGACAGAATGTCACCTTTTATTTGAGGATATTTTCATACATATCTGTGTTACTGTTTTTTTTTTTAGAAATTAAAGCACTTTATGTATCTAGTTCTCCCATTTGAAAATTCCTAATAATTTTGACAAATTCACTTATATTGTATTAAAGTAGTCATAAGTTTAGTATTTGGTCCCATATTCCTTACCCGCAGTGATTACATCAAGCTTGTGATTCTACAAACTTGTTGAATACATTTGCAATTTGTCTTGGTTGTGTTTTAGATTATATTTTTCTCAATAGAAACTGAATGGTGAATAATGTCCTGTCATTTTGGAGTCACTTCACTTGTATTGTCAGTAAGAATAGAAGATGTTTCTGAACTCTTCTACATTTATGTGGATGCTACCATGATTATGAATAATCATGAATGAATCGTGAATGATGATTAATGAGAAAGTTACAGAGGAACAAGGATCATACCCCCTCTGTTATTGGTAATGGTGAGAGGTTAGCATGTTTTGTTGTAGCCTCTGTAACTTTCTCACTCATTATTATTCATGATTGATTCATGATTTTTGTTAATCATGGGATCATCAGGATTAATTTAGTAGTGTTTAGAAACATGTTATCTACTCACTTAGACAGAAAATTACTCCAGTCATCATCCACCATTCAGTTACTATTGGGCAAAACATAACCCAAAACACAACCAAAACAAACTGCAAATGCAACCAACGAGTTTACAACCAAATACTCAACTTTTGACTACTTTAATGCACTATACGTGAATTGGTTAGAATACTTATGACTTCTTCAAATGGGGGGACTAGATACATAAAGTGCTTTCATTTCTAAACGGTGAAACAGATATGTATTAAAATACCCTCAAATAAAAGGTTACATTATATACTGTCACATCATATTAAACATTTGATCTCAAATCCAAAATGCTGGAGTATAGAGCCACATTTAAAATGTTAGCTTCACTGTCAAAATAGATATAATGTGGACTGTATACTCAATACAATCTAAATCTGATACCTCACTGTCTGTCTTTTGACTGATACTGCTTTTTAAACTGGTCTGGTCAGTCTACTCAAATATTTGTACTATACATGTTTCTCTCTACAATCAATATATGATCATTTCTAATAATGAACATTCATTAATTTATGAACAGATATGGCTGGTTTCAGGACACTGATATATCTGAATATGTTGAAAAAATATACTGCCACTCTATTTTCACCACCAAAGAATAGCAGTGTGGTTTTAATATGATTTGACTCTTTGCAGGCTGTCAGGCTGTCTAGTCACAGAGGAAGGCTGTGCTTCTCTGGTCTCAGCTCTGAAGTCAAACCCCTCACACCTGAGAGAGCTGGATCTGAGTAACAATGACCTGAAGGATTCAGGAGTGAAGCTGCTCTCTGCTGGACTGGGGAATCCCCACTGTAAACTGAACACTCTGAGGTCAGTATTCCTGTAGTTGGTCAACAAGTGATAACTGTTCACCAGATCCACATGTGTTTACCAGGCACACATAGTCCACACCATATGTGTTTGGACAGTGAAGTTTACAGTTTTAAATTTGGTGCTATGCTCCAGCATTTTGGATTTGAGATAAAACGTTTCATATTAGGTGACAGTACAGAATGTCACCTTTTATTTGAGGTTAATGGTGAGAGGTTAGCATGTTTTGTTGTAGCCTCTGTAACTTTCTCACTCATTATTATTCATGATTGATTCATGATTTTTGTTAATCATGGGATCATCAGGATTAATTTAGTAGTGTTTAGAAACATGTTATCTACTCACTTAGACAGAAAATTACTCCAGTCATCATCCACCATTCAGTTACTATTGGGCAAAACATAACCCAAAACACAACCAAAACAAACTGCAAATGCAACCAACGAGTTTACAACCAAATACTCAACTTTTGACTACTTTAATGCATTATAAGTGAATTGGTCAGAATACTTATGACTTCTTCAAATGGGGGGACTAGATACGTAAAGTGCTTTTATTTCTAAACGGTGAAACTGTCACGATCGTTCATGAACGAGAAGGACCAAGGCACAGCGTGATATGCATTCATATTTATTTCACGACTAAACACACGACAAAACAACAAACGAAACGTGAAGTCCAAGGTAGACAAATAACATACCTCACACGGAACAAGATCCCACACCCCACTAGTGCCAACAGGCTACCTAAGTATGGTCCCCAACCAGAGACAACGAGCTACAGCTGCCTCTGATTGGGAACCACCCTGGCCAACATAGATCTAAACGATCTAGAAACTAACATAGACAAACCCAACACAGAAAACACACACCATGACTCAACCAATACATGTCCCTAGAGTCAGGCGTGACAGAAACAGATACGTATTAAAATACCCTCAAATAAAAGGTGACATTATATACTGTCACCTCATATGAAACATTTAATCTGAAATCCAAAATGCTGGAGTATAGAGCCACATTTAAAATGTTAGCTTTACTGTGAAAATTGATATATTGTGGACTGTATACTCAATACAATCTAAATCTGATACCTCACTGTCTGTCTTTTGACTGATACTGCTTTTTAAACTGCTCTGGTCAGTCTACTCAAATATTTGTACTATACATGTTTCTCTCTACAAGCAATATTATGATCATTTCTAATAATGATATATTCATTAATTTATGAATAGATATGGCAGGTTTCAGGACACTGATATATCTGAATATGTTAAAAAAATATATTGCCACTATTTTCACCACCAAAGAATAGCAGTGTGGTTTTAATATGATTTGACTATTTGCAGGCTGTCAGGCTGTCTAGTCACAAAGGAAGGCTGTGCTTCTCTGGTCTCAGCTCTGAAGTCAAACCCCTCACACCTGAGAGAGCTGGATCTGAGTAACAATGACCTGAAGGATTCAGGAGTGAAGCTGCTCTCTGCTGGACTGGGGAATCCCCACTGTAAACTGGAGACTCTGAGGTCAGTATTCCTGTAGTTGGTCAACAAGTGATAACTGTTCACCAGATCCACATGTGTTTACCAGGCACACATAGTCCACACCATATGTGTTTGGACAGTGAAGCTTACAGTTTTACATTTGGTTCTATGCTCCATCATTTTGGATTTGAGATAAAACGTTTCATATTAGGTGACATTACAGAATGTCACCTTTTATTTGAGGTTAATGGTGAGAGGTTAGCATGTTTTGTTGTAGCCTCTGTAACTCTCTCACTCATTATTATTCATGATTCATTCATAATTTTTCTTAATCATGGCATCATCAGGATTAATTTAGTAGTGTTTAGAAACATGTTATCTACTCACTTAGATAGAAAATTACTCCAGTCATCATCCACCATTCAGTTACTATTGGGCAAAACATAACCCAAAACACAACCAAAACAAACTGCAAATGCAACCAATGAGTTTGGGACCAAATACTAAACTTTTGACTACTTTAATACACTATAAGTGAATTGGTCAGAATACTTATGACTTCTTCAAATAGGGAGACTAGATACATAAAGTGCTTTTATTTTTCTAAACAGTGAAACAGACATGTTTAAAGATAACCTCAAATGAAAAGTGACATTTTATACTGTCACCTCATATGAAACATTTGATCTCAAATCCAAAATGCTGGAGTATAGAGCCACATTTAAAATGTTAGCTTCACTGTCAAAATAGATATGGTGTGGACTGTATACTCAATACAATCTAAATATGATACCTCACTGTCTGTCTTTTGACTGATACTGCTTTTTAAACTGCTCTGGTCAGTCTACTCAAATATTCGTACTATACATTTTTCTCTCTACAAGCAATACTTTTATAATTTCTAATAATGATACATTCATTTATGAATAGATATGGCAGGTTTCAGAACACTGATACAGTGGGGGAAAAAGTATTTAGTCAGCCACCAATTGTGCAAGTTCTCCCAATTAAAAAGATGAGAGGCCTGTAATTTTCATCATAGGTACACGTCAACTATGACAGACAAATTGAGAAATGTTTTTCCAGAAAATCACATTGTAGGATTTTTAATGAATTTATTTGTAAATTATGGTGGAAAATAAGTATTTGGTCACCTACAAACAAGCAAGATTTCTGGCTCTCACAGACCTGTAACTTCTTCTTTAAGAGGCTCCTCTGTCCTCCACTCGTTACCTGTATTAATGGCACCTGTTTGAACTTGTTATCAGTATAAAAGACACCTGTCCACAACCTCAAACAGTCACACTCCAAATGGCCAAGACCAAAGAGCTGTCAAAGGACACCAGAAACAAAATTGTAGACCTGCACCAGGCTGGGAAGACTGAATCTGCAATAGGTAAGCAGCTTCGTTTGAAGAAATCAACTGTGGGAGCAATTATTAGGAAATGGAAGACATACAAGACCACTGATAATCTCCCTCGATCTGGGGCTCCACGCAAGATCTCACCCCGTGGGGTCAAAATGATCACAAGAACGGTGAGCAAAAATCCCAGAACCACACGGGGGGACCTAGTGAATGACCTGCAGAGAGCTGGGACCAAAGTAACAAAGCCTACCATCAGTAACACACTACGCCGCCAGGGACTCAAATCCTGCAGTGCCAGACGTGTCCCCCTGCTTAAGCCAGTACATGTCCAGGCCCGTCTGAAGTTTGCTAGAGTGCATTTGGATGATCCAGAAGAGGATTGGGAGAATGTCATATGGTCAGATGAACCCAAAATAGAACTTTTTGGTAAAAACTCAACTCGTCGTGTTTGGAGGACAAAGAATGCTGAGTTGCATCCAAAGAACACCATACCTACTGTGAAGCATGGGGGTGGAAACATCATGCTTTGGGGCTGTTTTTCTGCAAAGGGACCAGGACGACTGATCCGTGTAAAGGAAAGAATGAATGGGGCCATGTATCGTGAGATTTTGAGTGAAAACCTCCTTCCATCAGCAAGGGCATTGAAGATGAAACATGGCTGGGTCTTTCAGCATGACAATGATCCCAAACACACCGCCCGGCAACGAAGGAGTGGCTTCGTAAGAAGCATTTCAAGGTCCTGGAGTGGCCTAGCCAGTCTTCAGATCTCAACCCCATAGAAAATCTTTGGAGGGGAGTTGAAAGTCTGTGTTGCCCAGCGACAGCCCCAAAACATCACTGCTCTAGAGGAGATCTGCATGGAGGAATGGGCCAAAATACCAGCAACAGTGTGTGAAAACCTTGTGAAGACTTACAGAAAACGTTTGACCTGTGTCATTGCCAACAAAGGGTATATAACAAAGTGTTGAGAAACTTTGTTATCGACCAAATACTTATTTTCCACCATAATTTGCAAATAATATCATTAAAATCCTACAATGTGATTTTCTGGATTTTTTTTCTCATTTTGTCTGTCATAGTTGACGTGTACCTATGATGAAAATTACAGGCCTCTCTCATCTTTTTAAGTGGGAGAACTTGCACAATTGGTGGCTGACTAAATACTTTTTTTCCCCACTGTATATCTGAATATGTTGAAAAAATATACTGCCACCATTTTGACCACCAAAGAATAGCAGTGTGATTTTAATATGATTTGACTCTTTGCAGGCTGTCAGGCTGTCTAGTCACAGAGGAAGGCTGTGCTTCTCTGGTCTCAGCTCTGAAGTCAAACCCCTCACACCTGAGAGAGCTGGATCTGAGTAACAATGACCTGAAGGATTCAGGAGTGAAGCTGCTCTCTGCTGGACTGGGGGAGCCCCACTGTAAACTGGAGAGTCTGAGGTCAGTATTCCTGTAGTTGGTCAACAAGTGATAACTGTTTACCAGATCCACATGTGTTTACCAGGCACACATAGTCCAAACCAAATGTGTTTGGACAGTGAAGCTACAGTTTTACATTTGGTTTTTAGATACAATGTTTCATATTATGCAACAGTACAGAATGTCACCTTTTATTTAAAGATGTTCATATATATACAGTGAGGGAAAAAAGTATTTGATCCCTTGCTGATTTTGTACGCTTGCCCACTGACAAAGAAGTGATCAGTCTATAATTTTAATGGTAGGTTTATTTGAACAGTGAGAGACAGAATAACACCAAAAAAATCCGGAAAAACACATGTCAAAAATGTAATAAATTGATTTGCATTTTAATGAGGGAAATAAGTATTTGACCCCCTCTCAATCAGAAAGATTTCTGGCTCCCAGGTTTATTTTATACAGGTAATGAGCTGAGATTAGGAGCACACTCTTAAAGGGAGTTCTCCTAATCTCAGTTTGTTACCTGTATAAAAGACACCTGTCCACAGAAGCAATCAATCAATCAGATTCCAAAATCTCCACCATGGCCAAGACCAAAGAGCTCTCCAAGGATGTCAGAGACAAGATTGTAGACCTACACAAGGCTGGAATGGGCTACAAGACCATCGCAAAGCAGCTTGGTGAGAAGGTGACAACAGTTGGTGCGATTATTCGCAAATGGAAGAAACACAAAAGAACTGTCAATCTCCCTTGGCCTGGGGCTCCATGCAAGATCTCACCTCGTGGAGTTGCAATGATCATGAGAACGGTGAGGAATCAGCCCAGAACTACACGGGAGGATCTTGTCTATGATCTCAAGGCAGCTGGGACCATAGTCACCAAGAAAACAATTGGTAACACACTATGCCGTGAAGGACTGAAATCCTGCAGCGCCCGCAAGGTCCCCCTGCTCAAGAAAGCACATATACATGGCTGTCTGAAGTTTGCCAATGAACATCTGAATGATTCAGAGGAGAACTGGGTGAAAGTGTTGTGGTCAGATGAGACCAAAATCGAGCTCTTTGGCATCAACTCAACTCGCCGTGTTTGGAGGAGGAGGAGGAATGCTGCCGATGACCACAAGAACACCATCCCCACCGTCAAACATGGAGGTGGAAACATTATGCTTTGGGGGTGTTTTTCTGCTAAGGGGACAGGACAACTTCACCGCATCAAAGGGACGATGGACGGGGCCATGTACCATCAAATCTTGAGTGAGAACCTCCTTCCCTCAGCCAGGGCATTGAAAATGGGTCGTGGATGGGTATTCCAGCATGACAATGACCCAAAACACACGGCCAAGGCAACAAAGGAGTGGCTCAAGTAGAAGCACATTAAGACTAGCCAGTCTCCAGACCTTAATCCTATAGAAAATCTGTGGAGGGGAGCTGAAGGTTCGAGTTGCCAAACGTCATCCTCCGAAACCTTATTGACTTGGAGAAGATCTGCAAAGAGGAGTGGGACAAAATCCCTCATGAGATGTGTGCAAACCTGGTGGCCAACTACAAGAAACGTCTGACCTCTGTGATTGCGAACAAGGGTTTTGCCACCAAGTACTAAGTCATGTTTGCAGAGGGGTCAAATACTTATTTCCCTCATTAAAATGCAAATCAATTTATAACATTTTTGACATGCGTTTTTTCTGGATTTTTTTGTTGTTATTCTGTCTCTCACTGTTCAAATAAACCTACCATAAAAGTATAGACTGATCATGTCTTTGTCAGTGGGCAAACGTACAAAATCAGCAGGGGATCAAATACTTTTTTCCCTCACTGTAAATTTTACCGTTTAGAAATGAAAATACTTTATTATGTAGTTCTCCTATTTGAAAAAGTCATAATTATTTAGACAATTTAATTTAGTCAAAAGTTTAGTGTTTGGTCCAATATTCTTTGCCTGCAGTGATTACATCAAGCTTGTGATTCTACAAACTTGTTGAATGCATTTGCAGTTTGTCTTGGTTGTGTTTTGGATGATGTTTTTCCCAATAGAAACTGAATGGTGAATAATGTCCTGTCATTTTGGATTCACTTCACTTGTATTGTCAGTAAGAATAGAAGATGTTTCTGAACACTTCTACATTCATGTGGATGCTACCATGATTATGAATAATCATTAATGTATCGTGAATTATGATGAATGAGAAAGTTAGAGAGGAACAAGGATCATACCCCCTCTGTTATTGGTATTGGTGAGAGGTTAGCATGTTTTGTTGCAGCCTCTGTAACGTTCTCACTCATTATTATCCATGATTCATTCATAATTTTTCTTAATCATGGCATCACAGGATTATTTCAGTAGTGTTTAGAAACATGTTATCTACTCACTTAGACAGAAGATTAATCCAGTCATCATCCACCATTCAGTTACTATTGGGCAAAACATAACCCAAAACACAACCAAAACCAACTGCAAATGCAACCAACGAGTTCACAACCAAATACTCAACTTTTGACTACTTTAATGCACTATAAGTGAATTGGTTAGAATACTTATGACTTCTTCAAATGGGGGGACTAGATACATAAAGTGCTTTCATTTCTAAACGGTGAAACAGATATGTATTAAAATACCCTCAAATAAAAGGTTACATTATATACTGTCACATCATATGAAACATTTGATCTCAAATCCAAAATGCTGGAGTATAGAGCCACATTTAAAATGTTAGCTTCACTGTCAAAATAGATGTGGTGTGGACTGTATACTCAATACAATCTAAATCTGATACCTCACTGTCTGTCTTTTGACTGATACTGCTTTTTAAACTGCTCTGGTCAGTCTACTCAAATATTTGTACTATACATTTTTCTCTCTACAAGCAATACTTTGATAATTTGTCATTTCTAATAATGAATTCATTTATGAAAGATATGACAGGTTTCAGGACACTGATATATCTGAATATGTTGAAAAAATATTCTGTCACTATTTTCACCACCTAAGAATAGCAGTGTGGTTTTAATATGATTTGACTCTTTGCAGGCTGTCAGGCTGTCTAGTCACAGAGGAAGGCTGTGCTTCTCTGGTCTCAGCTCTGAAGTCAAACCCCTCACACCTGAGAGAGCTGGACCTGAGCTACAATCACCCAGGAGACTCAGAGTCAGACTGCTCTCTGCTGGACTGGAGGATCCACACTGCAGACTGGAGAAACTCAAGTATGTAGAGGGTTTATGTCAATGTTCATATCAGACATGTTGGAGTTATCAGGCTAGTTAAGACAAACATTCTGACCACCACTTGGACTAAGTTATATAAAGACTGTGTGTGTGTGTGTGTGTGTGTGTGTGTGTGTACAGTGTGTGTGTGTGTCCAGTGCGTGTGTGTGTCCAGTGTGTGTGTTTGTTTGTGTGTGTGTGTGTGTTTCTGTGGGTGTGTTTGTCTGTGTGTGTGTCCAGTGTGTGTGTGTGTGTGTCCAGTGTGTTTGTGTGTGTGTGTGTGTCTGGTGTGTGTGTTTGTGTGTCCAGTGTGTGTGTGTGTGTGTGTGTGTGTGTGTGTTTGTGTGTGTGTGTGTGTCTGGTGTGTGTGTCTGTGTGTGTCCAGTGTGTGTGTTTGTGCACGTGTATGAGTACACACACTGGACACACACACACTGGACACACATACACACTGGAACACACACACACACACACACACACACTGGACACATACACACAAAGGACACACACACAGACAAAGGACGCACACACAAACACACACACACTGGACACACTCACACTGGACACACACTGGACAAACACACACACACTAGACAAACACACACACACTGGACACACACACACACTGGACATACACACACACACACACACACTAGACATACACACACACTGGACACACACACACAATGGACACACACACACACACTGGACAAACACACACACACACACACACACACACACACACACACACTGGACACACACACTGGACACACACACACACACACACACACACACACACACACACACACACACACACACACTGGACACACACCGGACACACACAAACACAAACACACACTGGACACACACACAAACACACACACACTGGACACATACTGGACACACACACACACTGGACACACACACACACTGGACACACACACACACACACACACACACACACACACACACACACACACACACACTGGACACACACCGGACACACACAAACACAAACACACACTGGACACATACTGGACACACACACACACTGGACACACACACACACTGGACAAACACACACACACTAGACACACACAAACACACTAGACACACACACATACACTAGACACACACAAACACACACACACTAGACATACACACACACACAATGGAAACACACACACACTGGACACACACACACTCACACACACACACTGGACACACACACGCACACACACACACTGGACACACACACACACACTGGACACACACACACTGGACACACACACACACACACACACTGGACACACACACATACACTGGAAACACACACATACTGGACACACAAACACACACACTTGACATACACACACACACTGGACAGACACACACACACACACACACTGGACACACACACACACTGACACACTGGACACACACACTGTGTCCAGTGTGTGTGTGTGTGTGTGTGTGTGTGTGTGTGTGTGTGTGTGTGTGTGTGAGTTCAGGTGTATCCCTCAATGACTGTCTGTTCTTCTGCTTACCGCTACAGTGTGGAACATGGTGGAGAGAACACAATGAAACCTGGACTTAGAAAATGTGAGTGTTGACTGCTGTGAAGAATATGACTAAGAATAAGTCTTCATTCAAGTGAAGTCAAAGTCAAAGACCACCATCATTACTTACTTGGTCATATTAAATATCAGCTGTAGTTCTACAGAAGCACAAATCAGGGACACCAACGTTTACAAAGAGTTGCTTTGACAATGTGTGTGTCTGTGTGTGTGTGTGACGTGTTTGTGTTACTTTAGAAATGTGTGTGTGTGTTAAGGGTGTGTGTGTGTGTGTGTGTGTGTGTGTGTTCAGGATGTGTGTGTGTGTGTGTATTCAGTTTGTGTGTGTGTGTGTGTGTGTGTTTGTTCAGGATGTGTGTGTGTGTGTGTGTGTGTGTGTTCAGTGTGTGTGTGTGTGTTCAGTGTGTATGTGTGTGTGTGTGTGTGTGTGTGTGTAATTAATGGGAATAAGTGTGTTTTATATTACCATACAGTATAACATATGATCATTCAACAAGTCTCAACCTTAACTTCTCCTTTTGATACCTAGAAACATCTACATTAAATGAATTAGTGAAAAGTGAGTTAACATTCTAATGTGAATGATGATGATTTCTAATATTGTGTCTGGTTTCATCCATCAGATGTCTGTGATCTCACACTGGACCTAAACACAGTAAACAGACACCTCTCTCTGTCTGAGGAGAACAGAAAGGTGACATATAGGATGATAGAGAAGCAGCCGTATCCTGATCACCCAGAGAGATTTGAGGGCTGTGGACAGGTGCTGTGTAGAGAGGGTCTGACTGGGCGCTGTTACTGGGAGGCAGAGTGGAGTGGGAGAAGGG